>NC_083465.1:6507170-6622170 GCF_030014155.1 Tachysurus vachellii | reverse complement strand
GTAATGTAGAATAGTGTAGTGTAATGTAGAATAGTGTAGTGTAATGTAGAATAGTGTAGTGCAGTATAGAATAGTGTAGTGTAATGTAGAATAGTGTAGTGCAGTATAGAATAGTGTAGTGTAATGTAGAATAGTGTAGTGCAGTATAGAATAGTGTAGTGTAATGTAGAATAGTGTAGTGCAGTATAGAATAGTGTAGTGTAATGTAGAATAGTGTAGTGCAGTATAGAATAGTGTAGTGTAATGTAGAATAGTGTAGTGTAATGTAGAATAGTGTAGTACAGTATAGAATAGTGTAGTGTAATGTAGAATAGTGTAGTGTAATGTAGAATAGTGTAGTGCAGTATAGAATAGTGTAGTGTAATGTAGAATAGTGTAGTGCAGTATAGAATAGTGTAGTGTAATGTAGAATAGTGTAGTGTAATGTAGAATAGTGTAGTGTAATGTAGAATAGTGTAGTGTAATATAGAATAGTGTAGTGTAATGTAGAATAGTGTAGTGTAATATAGAATAGTGTAGTGTAATGTAGAATAGTGTAGTGCAGTATAGAATAGTGTAGTGTAATGTAGAATAGTGTAGTGCAGTATAGAATAGTGTAGTGCAGTATAGAATAGTGTAGTGTAATGTAGAATAGTGTAGTGTAATGTAGAATAGTGTAGTGTAATGTAGAATAGTGTAGTGTAATGTAGAATAGTGTAGTGCAGTATAGAATAGTGTAGTGTAATGTAGAATAGTGTAGTGTAATGTAGAATAGTGTAGTGAAGTATAGAATAGTTTAGTGTAATGTAGAATAGTGTAGTGTAATGTAGAATAGTGTAGTGTAATGTAGAATAACGTAGTGCAGTATAGAATAGTATAGTACAGTATAGAATAGTAGTGTAGTGTAGTAAAGAACAGAATAGTGTAGTGTAGTAAAGAATAGTGTAGTGTAGTGTAGTAAAGACCAGAATAGTGTAGTGTAGTAAAGACCAGAATAGTGTAGTGTAGTAAAGAATAGTGTAGTGTAGTAAAGAATAGTGTAGTGTAGTAAAGAACAGAATATTGTAGTGTAGTAAAGACCAGAATAGTGTAGTGTAGTGTAGATTCATGAAGAATAATCTAGTGTAGAAGATTCATGCTGAGGCTAGGCTAAAGCAAGGCAATTGTTTACAATGACGTTTTTAGATTAGATCTACAGCACTTATAAAATAAATCCAGCCACTCTGAAGAATTTTAGGATATTTTACAGTGTTAAAGCGTCGCACGATTATCAATTCAGAGATGAGGATTTTTTGCTTGCCATCAGCATAAAGTAATTCCATTAGTCTGTTTTTTTTGCAGGATTGCAGTCTGGTGGTTAGAAGTTCCTCATCAACAGCAAAACTGCATATAGTGTTTAAATAGTATCTTAATTAGACAGCTTGAGGAGCTGTGAAACGTGCGAGTGCGAGTGTTGATGCTGTGACCCAGAGCTCCCAGGTTCGATCCAGAACTCGGGTCACTGCACAGAGTTTGACACATTCTCCCCACGAGTTTCCTCTTGGTTGTCCGGTTTCCAAAATCAGCTAGCGATGCTGAATTGCCTCCAGGTGTGAATGAGTGTGTCTGTGTGTATTCAGCAAAATCTCTTCTTTGTCGTTTCTATTCTCCACAGCTTCTCAGCTGTTCTCTCGGCTGCCTGTTAATCTGAAATAACTAATAATCCCTTCCAGCGTGTGATGCGGGAATGATCATGAAACAAGAATTGGAGATTGTAATTGGACTGAGGAGGAAACCAGAGAACCCAGAGGAAACCCCTGAAGCACAGGAAGAAACCAAACCCACCCAATCCAGGATGTGTGAGGCAAACATGCTAACCATTAAGCCACCTAAACATGCATGAATACCTGTAACTATAACAACAGGACATGACCACAGTAACAACATTACTCATATTATAAATAGAATCGACTGAGCAAGTTGTAACGCATGTAAAGACGCTCCAGAGTGTATTCGCATCGGTAAAATGACTTACTGATCATTGTGTTGAGAGAGAGGTCCGGGATTCGTTTCTGGTTCTGACCCAACGGGGTCCCACAAAAATTTACTGGAGAGTAGAGCGGGGAAAGGCCTGACCTGTAATCCAACACCAGACAGACATAAAGATGGAGCAAATAAATGGAAAACTTTTATACTGATAAATAATATGGAATAATAGGCATAAGGGTTACGTTTAGAATCATATAATTGCATATAAATAACTGGGATAGATAATGGAAGCAGCCATGAAAGAAAAAGTACTGAAAAAGAAATGGGAATAATCTATAACGTTAATCCAGAAGGATTATCCTTATCCCAGTCTGATTCAGAGTCTAATCTATGCATTGGAGTCTATTCACTCTAATAACAGTACTGAACAATTCTACTACTACTAGTACATCACTACAGTTACAGTGTGGTTCAGTTCTGGGCATCTAAACAAGTCTTCTTGATTTAAACACAACAATTAGATCAGATTAGATTAGATTAGGCACACATAAATGGTGTAATCTAAATCATAAGAAGTGTAATACAAGGTACCCGATGTTGGACGATGCTTTTCCAGTGTGAGCTTTGAGCTCCCAGAGCATGATGCGGCCGTCGCTCACCACCAGAGCGGCTCGGTTCTCGTTGACGGGGCAGATCACCGCCCGGTACGGCCGTACCGTCTTAGTCACGCGGATGGCGTCGCACTGAGAGCGCAGATCATACGACAGCTCCTGCATTCCCTGCTCTGTCTCAGATGCCACTGCTGCTGATTACATTGACATTAAGGTTAAACCTATAATAGTCATTTTTTTATTTGTTTTTAGTACTAGTAACCTGGAAGATATGGTTAATCCTCATGAACGTAGCTTTAATACACAGGAAATTTAACAGGGAAAGTTATATATGTGTTTAAGCTTGAGCTATCAAATATATAATGAGCATTAAAACTCTCAGATTATTATTATTCGCTTTCCAAAGCTCTTCTAAAGCCCATTTTAGGTTCAGCTGTAGATGTGCCATGCTAAATGTTAATCAAAATGACCTTTGACCTGCCACGGTCATGGCTTCTAGCTAGAAGTGCTACAAAACACAATATTTCTTCAATATTTTGCACAGAATGTCTGTAATCTAAACACGGCGTGGGCGAGATTTCAATTTGTAGCCTAGTGCGGCTCGAACTCTGACTCCAAACTTAGGGCAAGTTTAGCTGCAGAGCAGGAAAGTGAGAATCTTACTGGATTTACTGAAGTGATCAGATTACAGAAAGTGTGTAATTTACTACATTACTAAACCAGTGCAAGAAAAAGCACAGACCCCACTAACATAATTCCTTTTAAATTATAGAAGTATCTGATTTTTTATACAATAGAACGGTTGAGGGTTAAAGGGCCTTGCGCGAGGGCCCAGCAGAGGCAGCCTGGTGTCCTGATATTTAAACTTCAAGCTTAAAACATGATAGAATTATAAGTGTATGAAAAAAAACAACAAATAAAAAAAGCCACAACTTCAATTATTCAGAACACCAAGCAGTTCCTCCATCGCTGACCCACCACACACACACACAAAACACACCTCATACACACCACCCACACTGCACCACACACCACAAACACACACACACTCCATCCCCACCCACCCACACACCACACCACACCACACAAACACACACACTGCACCACACAAACACAATACAAACACACACCCACCACACACTGCACCACACACCATAAACACACACACCCACCCCAAACACACAGACCACACCAATCACACACACACCTCCCCAGCACACACAAACACACACCACACACACCCCTGCACACTCACCAGAAACACACACACACACATAAACACACACACACCACAAACACACACCCCTGCACACTCACCACAAACACACACACACCACAAACACACATCCCTGCACACCCACCCCTGCACACGCACCAGAAACACACACACCACACACAAGCACACCTGTCATCCATAAACTTAGATAGATAGATACTATACATAAACACACATAAATTAGAATAAATATGATACTATGTAGGAGACTGAATTTTGTAGGAGACTGAGTTTAGTATTACAGATAGGTGGTGAAACACAGGTCTAGAGGGGAAAAAGAATAAAGAGGAAAGAAGCGCTCACCTGTTTCCTCCACTGAGAGTGCAGTGGATCGGCACACGCGCAGTGTGACACAGCCGTTCTCGTGCAGGCAGTAGAGAGCGTCCCTCTGGCCGCAGGGAATCACCTGTGCGGAAGGAAAAGCACAGTGTGACGCAGTGAAAGTACATTTCCTGCCAAGGGATTTACAGTTTTTATGTGAAGCATACAGTGACAAAATGCTGTAGGAAATGTCACAGCAATGTAAGATCCTGGGGCGGAGCTTATTGTGGTATTTTAAATAGAGTTGGCATTGTGGACTTTTCCATGTTTCAACGGGGAAGAAAATCTATTTAAATAATAGGTATTTATCTATATATATATACACACACACACAAATATATATACACAATTGATATATTTTTATAATGAAGTATGGGTATGATATTTTACATTTACAAGATTTATTTTTTACTCTAGCAAGATTTCTTTCCTGGTGCGTATCTTAATCATTTACTTGTTTTCCATCCCATCACCGCATGGCTAATCAGTGCAACGTTATGAACATTCATTCTGTACAGAAACCTGATGCCAAAAATATAACACACAAAATATCTAAAATCTGGCTTTTCCGCTTCAAAATCACGCCTGTTGTTATTAGGGCCGAGCTGCATGCACGTTTAGAAAGACATGAGACGACATAGAAAGGCTGTTCAAATTGCATTGTGCTAATATCTTTAATGCTGCTTGAGTAAGGCTATAACATTATGATGTCATTAAGAAGCTGGAGGGAGTTTTATTGTAGCATTTAGGAATGTTTTTAAATTAAACAAGTGAGAGACAAGGTGTGTGTGTGTGTGTGTGTGTGTGTGTGTGTGTGTGAGTGAGTGAGTGAGTGAGTGAGTGAGAGATGGAGATAGAGATAGATAGAGAGAGAGAGAGAATGAAAGAGAATGTGTGTGTGTGAGAGACAGAGATAGATAGAGACAGAGCGAGACAGAGAGAGAGAGAGAGAGAGAGAGAGAGAGAATGAAAGAGTGCGTGTGTGTCTGTGTAAAAGAGAGAGAGAGAGAGAGAGAGAGAGAGAGAGAGAGAGATCGAGAGAGAGGGTTGTGTATTGGTTTTTGACTAGCTGCCCACTCCCACGATCTATGGCTTGCTCCACTCCTGTTTTTGCAGCTGCACCATTAGTCATGCAAATGTCCTTCCTGACAAGAGCTTTCCAACACTTACAGAACATGGACACTGGTGCTAATAGGGAGGTCATGGCCGTATACGAGTGGGTGTCGGTGCACTTTAGGCCACAAATATAACCTCACACTTGCAGAAATAAATAAACAGACCAATGAAAAAATGTATTAGTATAAAAAAAAAAAATCACACTTTACAGTACACAGCTAAGAGTTTGTGGCCTCGGTCTCCACTCCTCTGGGGAAGGAACAGTGAAGGATATCAGAGGCAAGGCAATGATGTAACAGACCTCCTACACAATAGGAAGATGATGCTGTACGATGACGATGCTGTACATTCAAAGGTACGTGCAGTACATGATGATGCAGTACATTCTGTAACTGCAAAAACTTTGATGAGATCTTAAATATCAGTTATAACATTCCTTTTGCACTACAGCCAGGTTCTCCTTATTTTTTTTTTTTTTTTTTTTTACATTTTCATTCAAACCCATACTAGAGTTTTCAGGATCTGAAATCAGTCACTGACTCACATTAAAGACCAACTCCTGATGTGGGTTTTTAGATGTGGGTTTGAATCCAAAGTAGAGGATACGTATTGATTTTCACCAGAGATTCAGTGCTGTGTGTGTGTGTGTGTGTGTGTGTGTGTGTGTGTGTGTATGTGACTGTGTGAGTGAGTATGAGAGAGAGAGAGAGAGAGAGAGAGAGAGAGAGAGAGAGAGACAGAAAGAGAGAGTGTGAGAGTGAGTTGGTGCGAGTGTGTGAGTAAAACACTACACAGAAAACATCTGGAATTCACAGCAGATCACAGCAGTGTGAAAAGGCCGACACATCTGCCCTGAAATCCCAGGCACACTGACCTGTATGAAGGGCACCCCGGAGCGCTCGATGGCCACCACCCCCACGGTCTGGCTGAGCTCCAGGTCGAGGATGAGGATCTCTCTGGGGTATAGCAGCAGCATGTGACTCTTCTTTGAGGGAAGGTACGACAGCTGGAGACAGTCATTCAGGGTTACTGCCTCGGCCCTGCACACACACACACACACACACACACACACACACACACACACACACACACACACACACACACACACACACACACACACACACACACACACACACACAAGTTAAGGTCTCCAGCTCAATGCTGTAAAAGTGTCATCATCTCAAAGGAAGATCTAAACAGCTCATATGATTCTGGTATATAATACAAACACATCTTTACATCCTTACGCATTCATTCACGTGTCTCTATATTAAAAAAAAAAAAGACAGAAGAAAGAAAAGGAGAGGGATTGGCAGTGTGCTGGAATTGAGAATAATTGAAGACATTACTGCACAACACTGAGAGGGAACGCAATAAGCGTTACAAATCTCTTCCCAGCCCGCCGTCTACTAAGTTTATAGGCCACTGACGTCCCCAAACCTGCTTATAGGAAATAATGCCTGCGTAAATTGAAGAACATAATAAAGAGGCCATTTTCTGCAAAGTTCAGGAGGCGTTGTAACAGGAAATGGAATGAGAGACAGGAGAGAATATATGAGCGTATTGTTTTGAGACAATTAGGAGCAGGAACGAAGTATATATATCTTCAGCAATGAGTAAAGGTTCTCATTTTAAAAAAATGGCTCGTCTCTAATTGGCTGTATTGCGAGATATATTGAGCGTAATAAAATGGATTTGAGGCAAAGAATTTATTATGACCATTAGGAAAAAGTGAGATTTCATCCCAAATTTTAAAATTGCATACTAAAGCCATAGAATGGAGTAGACAGGAGTTCCATAACTTCCCAGTTTGGTATTTCAGCTCTTTTTTGAGAAAGCCTTCAGAGCATCCTGTTTCCTAAATGAATGTTTCTGGCATCACAAACTTTAGAAAGCGGTAATGGACACCCTCATTAGAGACATGTGTACAAGTGTGCAGTAAGATCAGCCAATAATGTGGCAGCAGCACCACACATAACGTCAACGGTAACACAAATAGTCACTCGTTACAACCGCGGTGAGTAAAAAAAACATCTCAGAATGCACGTTATTCTCAATCCTTGAGTTGGATAAGCTACAAGAGGAGATGCTCTCAAGAGGAGTCCTCTGGGACAGACTCCAGGTTCCCTTGCCACTTTTCCACCGATGCAGTTTGAGTGCTGGTTCGGAGCCAGAGCATAATTTAGAACCAGTTCTTTCTTTTTCGACAGCCAAAGCACTGGCTCTGAACCAGGAAAAGTGGTTCTTAAGTAGCACCAAAACGTTGCTGGTCTAGACTTAAGAACCGCTTGTGTCAGGGGCTGTGGGCGGGGCTACTGTTAGCGCATTTGATAATGTACCTTAAGTATTCTAATGTTTAATACACATTTACTTTACCGCGATATGATACATTATCAGCACACATGATAGTAGGTAGCTACATGTTAAGGCTAAATTTTTTCTGTGCTAATGATAAAATAATGTTATGTACTTTCTCGATTACAACCTCCGTTTATACAAATTACATGGAGCTGCAGGTACATGTTGGATTCGCTACGTTTGGATGGCAATGTAGGTTCACAAAGCCATGAGCATTAACAGTAAAGCAACATCCGCCATTGTTGATGTTGTGTTTGCTGCTGCTGCGCTAACGTTGCTGTGTAACGTGACATGTATACAGTGACGCCAGCACCCGGTTCTTTTTGGTGGAAAAGGGGTACCAGTGACCATGTGTAAGAGAAGTGCTACAGAAAATGGATGGATGAATAAATGGATAATTATTGGTGATGAAAACGGCGAGGAAAGCTGATGTACAAGGTGCCAGCGGATTGTAGCAGTAGGGTCAAATTATAAACTAAGTTAATTATTATTAACTTAGTTTATATAAATTTGCCAATTGACTCAATCGGCTGGGGCAGTGGTGACTCAAGCGGTTGTAGGCTCTTGGTTGTTGATCGGAGAATCAGGGTTCAAGCCCCAGCAGTGAAAAGTTGCCACTGTTGGTCTCAAGCAGGCCCTTAAACCTCTCTGCTCCAGGGGCACTGTATCATGGCTGACCCTGTGCACTGACCCCAACCCCCAAAGTTGGGATAAGCGAAGAAAGAATTTCACTGTGCTGTAATGTACATGTGACAAAATAAAGGCTTCTTCTTCTTCTCCTCAATCCTAGCTGTTGAACGCTCTTAACGACGTAGCAGCTTTACAAGAATACCGATATAGACTTCGGTCTCCTAATTAGCAAGCCCACGGTAACAGCAAGAAAGTGTTTGTCCCTAAGAAACATCATGAGAAAGAATTCTTAAAAAGGAGCAGGCTCGAAACTATACACCGAAAATTGGGATTAGAAAGCTGACTTTCATCTAGCACAAATGTATGCTATAAAGTCAAACAGTACTGAGCGTGCTGAAAGGAAGTTCGTCATGCGCATCGTTTATGATTCCGGTCATTCAGCGGACCGTTAATTGATGTCTTTTCTGACACCGTTTGACGTCGATTTGTAACTGTTAACACAACATACAGGGCTATTGTGACATGCTTTTACATTTCTGCTTAGCAACAGACACCCAAACATGGAGCCATAACAATCACGTTGTTTCACACTGTAAACATTTGGCACCACCTCATATTTCTTGCTACACCTTTGGGGATGCCATATTCTCTGAGTAATGCTGATCATATTATCTGATCATACTGACAACTGCGAGATGAAAGTTGACTACAAAAGCTTTGGCATCCCATAATAATCACAAGAGCAGCACTATGGTCTAACCCAGCCACTGAAGAGTTAACTCTCAGTACCAGGACCCAAGCCCAGGCATAAAACTTGTGGTAAATCTAATATGCTGACTACAAGATCCGCTGTGGCGACCCCGAACAGGGAGCAGCGAAAGAAAGAGAGAGGGGCTTGGGGGGCACTATGGCCAGCTGGGGTAACATTTGAGACCTAGGTTGGTTGGTATTACTGATAGCTAAGGCATCTGTCGAGGAAAGATGTAGAGATTTAACCCAGTGGCTTATTCGTATCTGTATCCAGATTTAAGCATGACATAAACTGCCTTTTTTATACAAATCCTCCTATCACGTACTCTCTGGGAAACAAAAATAAATACATACACTCCGGCACTGTCAGCAAAGCGTGAACCAAAACTCTGGTCCAACCTTAGCTACATCACTCAAGTTCTCAGTAATGCTACGTCACAGACACAGCGACTCGCGGCAACATAGTGACCTACTAAGTGACCGTTGGTTTTCGGTGCAATCTGAATCTGATGCTTCTGGTGGCATGAGCGGCAGCAACCGTTGCGATTAGATGGCGACGTGATACATTTGAGAACATCATGCAAATATGGAGGTACTATGAAGGTTGTGGAAGTTGTATGTTTAAATACCCAAGCTACTAAGCTAGGCTGTTTATTACATTTACACCATTTAGGCAGATGCCCTTATCCAGAGAGACTTACATTTTTTATCTCATTTACACAGCTGAGCAATTAAAAGTTAAGAGCTTTGCTCAGGGACACAGGAGTGGCAGCTTGGTGACAACCTTCCAATCAGTACTCAGAAACCTTACATACAGCAGTATTAGAACAAGAAGTTTTTCTAAAAGTTTGCTAGTCATCATACTCAAGCCCTTTATCACAATGGCACCACAAGGCAAGATTAAAGCATGGACCTTTTACCATGCTGCTGCTTTGTCCAAAATTGCACCTCTGTACCATTAACCCAAATCAGCAGCTCTGGCAGACTAATGGAGCAGGGATCGCTTTATTTACACGGACCCATCAAAGACGTTTTCCTGAAAATAAGCCTCGCTGATGCAACAGAGTGCCGAAGTACACTGCTTCAAATAATCAAAAATACTAGACCGCAGTGTTCATGGTAGAGAGGAAAGCGAGTAAAGCTTCTAATGATCAATAGAGCGGAAGAAGAAAAACCTTCCTCAGACAAAGCAGGAAAGCGGTGATGAAAAGAACAAAGAGAGAGAAAAAAAACCCATCTGATTTAAACAACGAAAAAGAACTTTGATGATCAAAACACAGAATGTAGGCAGACAATTATTATCACTTGTGTGACTTGGTGGTGGTTTTGAGCAGCTTATCATTCTAAAGGTTAACACTTTACAAACTCAAAGGGAGGGAAAGTAATTAATTGTCTGTTTTTTTCCAGATCTTGTACATGTTTTCCATTCCTCATTAACTGATCTGTCAGGGCTTTAATGGAATCTTTTATTTCTAAAGTAAAGTGGAAATGCTGACCAACAAGCAGAAAGGAAGCTCAGGTGTCTCAGCGCTCACAGAACTGAACTGCTCAAATGTTGAACTACACTTTTCTTTAGATATATTCCTTATTGAATGTCCAGCTTTACTGCATTCTGCTTTCCACAGGCCATGTGAGATTTATACAAACTAAGAAGTTTGTAGAATGAGCATGCTAAGTTTGACCACGACTCTTCTTTGAGCTGAATTAACATGGGGAAAATTATAATAATAATTAAACCTACATCTACTAAATCAGTTCATTTCCAGTATAGATATTGATACTGCTATTTGTTAATGGCTTTTTTTTTTCTAATCTTAAATACCAGAAGCCAAAAAATGATTTGAGGAGGTCCCGTATTCAGTGCTAAACTTATTTATGATGTCATACACCACAGTATGCGGTTAAAGGTAGGGTCTCTGATTTTTGAAAGCCAATGTTAACATATAAAATCACCAAAACAAACACGCCCCTAACCCAAATGGGTCCCACCCCTGTATTGATAGCTCCGCCCACACATACATACATAACCCAGGCAACTAATGGAAAGAAATGTGTCTTTATCATAGCTGAAGGGAAGAACAATACGATTGCAGATAAACAAACAAGCAAAAATGACACACAAGCATAATCATGTAAAGGACGGCATATTTTAGTTCTGTGTAACAAAGTAAAACCAACGTTACTCACCTATCGAGAAGGAAAAAAGCGCCTCGGCGTCTTAAGTAAAGTTGGTCACATATTCACAGATTGGAGTTTCCCGAGTCAATAACTCCTCAGCTAAACGCTGTTACTACACAAAACGCGGTTGTAGCTGCCTCTCTACATTACTACGATAGAAAAGAGGTGTTATTTGTGTAGTAACAGCGTTTAGCTCAGGAGTTATTGACTCGGGAAACTCCAATCTGTGAATATGAGGCCAACTTCCTGCTCCTTCAGTTCTCTCCAGCGCTGGAAAGCTGATCCTATATTAACACGGGTCCTGCTTCTTGCCTTATCGTAAGCCTTTCTTCGCTTTCTTTCTGTTTATATCCTCCATGTCAATGTTAAAACCGCTTTCTGCTAACGTCACACATGCGCACTGAACACTCTCTCTGCCCATATTGACAAGACCCGCCCCTTTCTGCTCATTGGCTACGCGATTGTTTTGATTTTTGTTTAGTTTTCTCAAAAATCAGAGACCCTACCTTTAACCTTTACCTTTACCTACCTTTACCTCGGGCTGTGATGTGGTGAGACTGTCATGTCACGTCTGTGTACTCACATGGGTTTCTCGTTGGTGATGAGCACTTTGACCTTGTTGAGCGCTTTCTTAGCACCTGTGGGATGTGTGGCAGCAGGTTTGCTGTGAGCAGGGCTAGAGTGTGGGCTGGCAATGTAAACCTTCTTCCCGCTGCTGCCCGGGGGCTTGGACGGTGAGAAGTCGGTGATGAAAACGATTCCCTCGCTAGTCAGCACTAATAGAGCGAGGCGTTATACAGGGAGAAAAGATAAAGATTTGAGTTATTCTCAGAAGCCAGACTGCTAAAACTGCAAAAAAAAAAAAAAACATTTTAGCAAGCGAGAACATCTCAAATCAGGTCCGAATTATCTATTATTTTCCCCAGATGTTGGTATACTTATATAATATTAACACAAACTTTACTTTAAACTAATTAGCAATTATTTTGACTGTCCATATTTTCAATAATATATTTTGATTTCTAAAAGCAAAATGAAATAAATAAAATAAATAAAAGTATTTAATTTTTACTTAACACTAAAAACCTGTTATTCATTTGAATCCAAGCAGAAGATAACAGGGTAATCGAAACAAGTTAAGCACTGTTAAACGTGACTATGCATACAGGCTAAATTAGAGGGGTCGAACGGGTCGAAAGAGAAGGACAGGATGTTCTCGGCGTAGCTCTTCTTCCACAGCTTGGTCCCTGTATCCCCGTTCCACAGCACTATGTAGTTGGGAGGGTGCACGGCCAAAAGCAGGTCATGTGACATATCCTGATTCCACAGCCAATCCATGTCTGGGGAGAAACACCAAGCCAAATCAAATGCGTTCAGGTAGTTTCTACATTTCGACAGAGTTTCTTGAACAATCAATCCTAGCTATTTGAATAATGATACCATGAGTGAAATTTGGTAATACTGCAGGGAGCTACATATATTAATAGTCAATGATGTAACAGAAAGACTTTGGAAGAGTCTGAAAACAGAAAGCTGGGCTTACTGACAGCACAGATTCAGACAAACTGGAACAAATGACCCAGCTAATCTACTGTCCGGGGTTTGATTCTTTTATTTATTTATTAAGTTTACTTATTAAGGCGCCCCACCTCTTCAACTTCCCCCGTCATTCATGCTGGTATGTGGAAATAAATGATGGGTTCAAGCTCATGCAACATGTCCTGAACATGATGGATTCACTTTTATGAATTATGTCGCGTTATGAATTATATCACGTGGACCGGCAAGGTCACGTCACGTGGACCGGCAAGGTCACGTCACGTGGACCGGCAAGGTCTCGTCACGTGGACCGGCAAGGTCACGTCACGTGGACCGGCAAGGTCACGTCACGTGGACCGGCAAGGTCACGTCACGTGGACCGGCAAGGTCTCGTCACGTGGACCGGCAAGGTCACGTCACCTGGACCGGTAAGGTTTCATGTTACCAGTTTTACATGCAAACCGTGCTCTGTTTCAGACTAAACTGCCAGCGTGAAAGCTCTAGTCAGGGTCTGTCTGGCTACCTTCCACAACCCCACCTGCTTGCTACCGTTACAGATCCTAATGCTACGAGCCGTGTCTTACCCTGAATGGGTTTGGAGTGCTCCTGAATCTCGCAGTGCGCAACGCCGCTCACCACGTCCCACACGATGATTTTGCCTGCGGCGTCGGCCGAGGCGAGGCGTAGCGAGTACGGGGAGCTCAGGTTGTGGTGGTAGTTCTCCCTGGACCATTTCACCTAAACACACACAACATTATTTAAAGATGACAAGAGACTTTAAATCAGTTCCTATAACTTATGGAATTGGGGTTTCAAATTCCCAAACTTAACGAAGCACAGCAAGATAGAACGGCAATATAAATGTGCATCGCTGCAGCTCTTTAAGCTTTCTGTTCACTACTTAACACCAGCAAACAGAACCAAGTATCCATCCCTTATTTGTCAGTCTTTTTTGTTTGTTTCCAAAAGATTTCTTTTTTCCACATGACCTGAACAGGACAGAACCCTTATGTTTGAGCTTCATGCTGAAACCGTAAACACGAGGAGGCCGGCAGGTGCCATGTTTTTGTCTGTTTCTCAGCATCTGCTTGCTCATTTATTCCTGGGGATGACGATGAAGAATGGACGACTGCGCCGGCGTTGTGGTGTACAAGATTAAAATGCATGGTGGGGTGAGAAATGGCAGCAGGAGCCGGGCATTGTCTCTGATAAACACTGGAGAATTTATGGGTCATTACTCATGAGACCGTGCACACACACGCACACACACACGCGCGCACACACACACGCGCGCACACACACTTTAACAACAGAACACAACTAGATAAAGTGCAGAATGCTTCTGGACATAAATGACACCAGATTCATTTTCAGGGACGTTTGTCATGCCCGATCTCTTACCCTTGTTTTAATGACTGAAAATCATCTGTAGAATAAACTGAAAACAGCCAATTAGATCACACCGTTCCCTAAAGCTATATTGTATGCGAAGGATCGTATTTACGGGTCGACTACAAAGTAGTAATTACGAGCGGAAGTTTTTTCAACTTGGGATTTTCTTTCGTCAGTAGAAAAACATAGAGGAATCGGTGGATACGATGTCTGTAGTTACTGAAATTGAATGTTTACTCGACCCAGAAGCTGATTTTTTGTATATGTTTGGTTTATGCAGCAAGTCACTGAAATACAAGTAAATTGCTGTAAAAAACAAAAAAAAAACACATGCTCTATCCCAGTGGTCTAGCCATCACAATCTGATGCTTATCAAAGTCGCTCAGATCCTTACGCTTGCCCATTTTTCCATTCATCACTTCACCTTTACTTATCTGAGGTTTTAATGCTCTGTTTAATCGGTGTATATCCAAGAACAAACCCAAAAGTGACTTATTTCCCCTTTTATCTAGTAGAATAAGATACACATGCAGGACAGAGTGTTAGTCAGTTCGAAACTTTGCTCAAATCGTTTAACCTTGTTATCGGTGAAAGAGTTTCAGAAACATTTCAAACTCACCTTGACAACATTGGCTTTGTGTCTCTCCAGGACCTGAATTGTCTGAGCGGTCTTTGGGTCGATAATGAGGATGCTGGAGTGGCATCCCTGAGCAATCAGACCTTGCCAACCCCTGAGGGGGAAAAAGAGAGCGGGAGAGAAGGAGAGAGAGAGAGAGATCACACAGGTGAAAGGAACAACTCAGACTACATCTCTTGAGACTAAACTTTGAGATCAACACACATGTCTAAAGTAGGCACAAATTTCTCAGCATCTTATTTTAGTTGTGTGTCTCAGTTAATAATGAACACTTTGAGATGAGAAGAATTAGGACAATTAGCTGTGAATCGTTATAACATTTGAGAAATAATATATGCTTTGTGCAGTGAAATACAGATTAAACTAGATACTGATGAATTTCAAAACAATTCTTAACGTACTTTTGATTATTTTGACAGAGTAAGCAATAACGCGTTTGCTCTGAATTCTGTTGAATACTGAAAACGGATCTCAAAGTTACGAGGGAACTTATGGCTGTCATTTTTCTGGCACTCGGACAGAGATTGTCTTTTTGGTTTGTGAGTGAAGTCTGACTGAGTGCAAGCTACAGGAACTGGATATTACCTATAGTAGCCAATAAAGAGACAGAGCTGTCATGCAATAATAATAAAATCAAATCAAATAAAAACGGTTGCTAAGCAACAACAAAAGAACTGATAGTTCATGTGTTTATTTCAGTGGTGGAGGTTTAATAGAATCAGTCTGAGCAGATAAAAATCACTTCTATACATCACACTCATCAGATTTCATCTCAGAAACCGTTCTTAGATCAATGTGTTACTTATTTCTTTTCTGCTATAGGCATCGCTCTGTTATACACAACCACAGCTGGTGTATCTCATTTACACACACACACACGAACACATATACACACAAACAAACACTTATTGCTTTATTTAAACAAAAGTGTCCATTAATAAAACATCACTGTAAAAGCACCAAAATTTGCCAGAGACTATTTTTCATCCAAACCCCATGGACAGAATATTACAAAGTCACCCTAAACACAAACATTACAAATATAGAATTATTAAAACTATTATTCATTAATTTTCTACCGCTTATACAAACTACCTCGGGTCACGGGGAGCCTGTGCCTATCTCAGGCGTCATTGGGCATCAAGGCAGGATACACCCTGGACGGAGTGCCAACCCATCGCAGGGCACACACACTCTCATTCACTCACGCAATCACACACTACGGACAATTTTCCAGAGATGCCAATCAACCTACCATGCATGTCTTTGGACCGGGGGAGGAAACCGGAGTACCCGGAGGAAACCCCCGAGGGACGGGGAGAACATGAAAACTCCACACACACAAGGTGGAGGCGGGAATCGAACCCCGACCCTGGAGGTGTGAGGCGAACGTGCTAACCACTAAGCCACCGTGCCCCCCTAAAACTATTATAAACATACAAAATAAATTATTGTATTCAACTTGTATGCAAAATTTCAAAGGGTTAACAAACTTTCTACCTTCTCTGTGTTAGTGTGTATACATACATATACACACACATTAGAGAGATAAAGATAGATAGATAGAGATAGAGAAAGATAGAGAGATAGATGGATGGATGCATATCTTAAGTCCTGAATATGGTGTACTGCTCCTTTTAAAAGTAACGATGGCATGCAGTCTTGTGTAATAATTGTGCATGAGGTCCTTAATTCTCTCAGGTGGTAAAGCTGCCCATTCTTCTTAGTAAAATGCCTCCAGTTCCTGTAATGTTTTGGTTGTCTTGCACAAGCTGCATGTGTGAGATCTCCCCAAAGTGGCTGAACGATACTGAGGTCAGGAGAAACCATCACAATTGTGTTCAAGTACCTCCTTATCGCGCTCCTTAGAACAACGACACCACTTTGCTTCCAGAGCAGTCTCTATTTATCTCCAAGTTGTTTGTGGGTTTTTCTTTGTGTCCCAAACAATTCTTCTGGCAGTAGTGGGTGAAATCTTTCTAGGTCTACCTGAACCGTGGCTTAGTATCAACAGAACCGCTTATCTATGTAGCTAAAAGCCGCGCCCCTGAATATATACGTGCGTTAGTCTAACTGTGCTTTCAGAAACAGTAGTAGGGTCACTATATTGTCTTGGACGATAAAGATGCAGACATCACAGCCGCCTTCTTAAGTGTCAGACACGAATTGCCGCCTCTAGAACATGTTCTGATGCAGAGATCACGAGAAAATTATATGTCGAGATAACAAGAAAATGAATAATGCATGGACTCTTAGGAATTCTGTACAGAATCCGATGAAGACAAAACAAATATTTACATTTTCACTTATTTATTGTGTTTCGAAATTTGCTCCAACACCACCAGTGATATACGGCACCTCCCTGTACCCTCTCCGGTTGCTCCTGCACTTAAGGCCATTATATAATTACCTCCCAGGAGCAACTGAAAAGACACAAGCCTCATTCCCCATAGCACTGAACCCTCTGCAAAGCTACATGTCAGCTCTTTAAATATCTTTATATATAATTGGATGCATCCCACAAAGAGTTATGAGCAGCGCTTCATCAGCCTTTTTAAACATTGATTTTTTTTTTTTGCTATGAAATTTTAGTTAATATTGTCATCAGCCCAAGAGACAGTTCTTTTTTTACACTATAAAAAAAATATATATTAATTAATTAAATAAATAAACATCTGAACTATTTACTGATGATTCTGTTCTTGATATCAATTTGACTTTGCTGTATAAGATGCACTGTTCTCTTGTTTTCTAATAACCCCATTAGACCAAAACTACCTCAGATCTCTCTCACAGGCACAGATAAGGCACAGATAAGTATCTAAACTTTAACCAGTGTGTTCAGGTCATGAATATAACCACATTGTGCAAACGTCTTACTGGAAGGAAATAGTTCCATTTTGAAAACATTTTTCCTTTTGTTTACAACATAGCAAAAATCTTTACTGCATTTAAACAGCATCTTTAATAGAATACGTGATTGCCAGTGAAACCACAGTGTTCATTTCCTTTCTACTTTAATTTTCTACTTTCAGTGAATCATTTCCTTTCTACTTGCCTGTTAGCGTCTACACTTCACTTAACAGTGACATTTCCTATTCTCGACTTCTCCCACTCATTTTATTCAACACTCTCGCTGCTGCTCTTCACCAAGGGTCTCTGATCTGACTCGGAAATGGTTTGGTTTGGATTCGGATTTTAATTCTAAGTCACACCTGATTATTAAAACCCAAGATCAACTGATTAAAACAGCTGGAATCAGATTTGGCTCCTGCTTGACTGGAATAAAGTGAATGACTCTTTGCCTCTATAATAAAAAAGATACTAATAAACATCCTGAACATAACATTTTAGGAGGTAGTTACTAGCAGCACACAGTAGTAACCTATTTACCTACCTACAGATCCAGATAACAAGTTTAATGATGTCGCTGATTACTAAGTAGGTTTACTCAGGTCACCTCTGTACACTTAGATCCCTGTTCTCGTCTGACAGAAGTGGAACCTCACGTTTCTTTCTTGTAGAACATCTGCTTCAAGATTCAACGTGTTTCTGAATGTATTCGACTGACATCGTTTGCCATCAGTAGCACAGAAATACATCTCAGAAATATCAGGGGAAAGTCTGTTATTGCAATATCATAATCTTGAAGAAGCTTAAATTGATGAAATCAATCACTGGTCTGGTTTATTAGGTTTACTGGGCTTAATTTGGGGAAATAAAAAAAAAAAAAGATAAGCTAAAAACTAAAGATAAGCTCCCAAACCAATAAATAATGGAGAAGATTGATTCTCTATCAGATTCAGCATGCTACATGGTAGATGGTACAGAGTAATGGGTTTTTTTTTAAATAAATAAAAAACTCCTGAGTCAGGTTTAATGTTTGAGAAGAAGAAAAAGAAAAAGAAGATGATTAAAATAAGTTAACGGTGGTCATGTATTTTTAATTAGTGTAGGCGACTTCCGATGACATAAGTGACAGTAACCCTAGATGTGGGCGTGTCCAGCCACGCGACAAAGTTTGCAAAGGTTTAAATTCATGTAAATTTGAAGCAACTTGCTGCAGCGTGGACAACCAATGGGAGGAAAGACAGTAGACCGCACGTGATCTGTGGTATGTGCTATGATATGATGCAGATATACACTTGGTACACACTTTGTACACAAATGCCAAATTACCTTTTTAGCGTCAAGAAAACAGATTTGTCATCAACTAGAACGCTACAGCCGTATTCCACTGAAATACGTTGTTACTACGGCAACCTGTACCTGGGGCCGCCTCCTGCCGACACCATCGTTCAAGAGACTGGCAAAACCCTACAGCAATCTGTTTTTTCTTCACACAGATAAAGTGTCTGCAGTGAAAACCCTTCAGTCGTGTAATCCTCTATTGTTTCCACAAAAAATAAGTCTCTTACACAACAGCTGTCATGCTTAAAGAACACAGCAATGTCTGACCGGGGTCCTGCAGTATTGCAAAGCAAACAATACTGGGACAATCTTTTTGAGAATATTCATTGGAAATTGGTTTGGGCTTACAATAATAAGTACTGCATTAACAATTAAATTAGTGAAGTATATTTTAAAATTACACAATTTATCCAACAAACCAATTTCTACAAAAAATGTAAAAGTGAAATATCAGATTCTTATACATTCTGGAATATACATACAGAATCTGCTGTGCACCTTTTTTTTATTGTATGTACACTAGGTCTTTTGGATTGATGTCAAACGTGTTTTTGAATCATTAAGTGGGACAAAATTAATTAAAATATATAAATAAAATATTTGTTTTTTTTAAATGAGAAAAGTAAAATGGCGAAATGTCATTTCTATTTTAAATCTTTTTATTTTATTTGGAAAGCTTCATATCTATAAATGTAAGTGGTCTGAAAAGAAACCAAACATTTTCATTTTAAGCTGGAAATGAACATTTATTTTGAAACTTTAAAAGGACTTACAAGCCAAAAAGCTGTCAAAACTATGGACTTTTACAAGGCTGTTAATTCCTCTTTTCTAAATGAATTGTATTGCTCAATACACCCTTCTTTGTATTGTTTTTTTCTCTCCTTTATGTTAGCTTACTATTTTAAGATTTGAACAATATGACAGTGCATTTTGTTATCTGTTATCATTTGTTATTGAAACGAAAAAAACAAAAACAAAAAAAGCAATGTTAGACCGGAAGTGGTCATGCTAGTTGGCTTCTTTTTTTGCCACCTTTTCTCACAGCCACTCATTTTTCAAAGCTTGACAAATAGTATATAATTTTTTTTTTTAATAGAAAATCACTCAAAAAAATTATATACATATATACATATATATATATATATATATATATATATATATATATATATATATATATATATATATATATACATATATATATACATATATATGTATATATATATATATATATATATATATATATATATATAAATATATATATATATATATATATACAAACACACACACACATATATAATATAATATAATATATATATATGTGTGTGTGTATATATATATATATATATATATATATATATATACACATATATATATATATACAAACACACACACATATATATATATATATTATATTATACATATATATATATATATATATATATATATATATATATATATATATATATATATATATATATATATATACACACACACACACACACACACACACACACACACACACAGGGCTCTAAAGTTTTGAAGACAAGCAAGAGTGACATCTCCAACCCCCCAGCCACCAGCCATTGTCATGATTGAGGACAATGTCCCGTCCAGAGACAAGCTGGTTCGTGATGAGGTTTTGTTCAAACAGACCATCGAAAATACCCTCTTTAATGAATATGTTTTTTATTGGTTGTTGCGTTAAATCTTACCCAGATACAATAGTGCTATTTTCTGATTGGCTATTGTGTAGCCTCTTTTTTTGATTGGCTGATAAATGTCAGGCTCGACTAAGAGCTCCAGGGGAGACGCGTTTGACTCCTGCCCTGTTCCATAGAGACAGCGGTGCGGACTGATACATTTTGGGCGCTTCGGCTTATTAAATATATGATAAATAGTCAAAAAGTTTTTCTGCGTGACAAATACAATGTGTGGCGGGAGAGCGTGACAAAAGACCCAAATGCGTGACTGTCACTCTCAGTGCGTCACACTTGAGAGCCCTGATATATATAATATTTTTTAGCTTTCTCCACAGACTTGCATGCTTTTAAATGCGCAGACACCGTTTAAAACGTGATATTTTACAAGTAGTTGTTCATATTGTGAACATTTTAAACTAACATCGCTACCAAAGACCTTAAAAGTTCAAGCATCAACGCCACATCTAGTAGGCGGAGTCAAATCTAATCAAGCCGCTCCCATGTGGGCGGAGTCAAATTAAAACTCAAAAGTTCATGGAGTATGGCGTGTGTTTCAGTCAGGGGGCAGATGTACAGCATTGTGTGGTACAAGAGATAGGGTTTTAGACTTACTGAAACAGTTAGATTAGAGAGACGTTTTACTCTATTCGTTGGACCTTTGGTTTTGCAACAAGGGGGGGAAAAAAAGCTAGACCAAAGATGGCAACTGATCCGAAATGTTATCAGAATCAGAGTCAGATTTATTGGCCAAGTGTGTTGACATACACACGGAATTTGGTTCCAGCAGTTTGTGACTTTCAAAGGTACAGACATAAATAACACAATACTATACAAGATTGTGTTGTTATGATAACAACACAAACATCACAAATAAGAGCTGTGCATCTGCACACAAGGTCACTTAAAAAAACACGACAAACTAAAGTTTAACTCGCTTACTATCATGTAACACAAAGCAGTATTTTAGTTGCATGTTGTGCTGCAGTGTTTAAACGTCTTATGTGCAATAACGTATGAATGCTAAGATTTTGTAACACAATACAGCATCGTTCCTGCCTTGACTTCACAACAAATGTAGACTAGAGTTGTGCAAATAAATGCTAAGAAAAATGAGGTCCACAGTAAAGTATAATACATTATAAGCATAATGTGATAAAAAAAATAAGCTTATTGTCGCTTACAGTATTATATGACAGCGTTTGTAGATAATGACAACAACACTGACATGAGTCTCAGAGTGATTCTATAGTATACAGACTGTAATAAAGCAATAAAGGAGAAAAAAAAACTAATCAAAACACAAGCAGATATAAATAAGAAGCAGCGATTAGCCACTATGCTAGCTAATGCTACTCACCAGTCAACTGCAGTTTTGTTTTGCAAATTGAGAGTCCCGGTGAGTGTCCGTGCTGCTAGTTTAATGTTTACTGTGTACGGAATCATGGCTGCAAAGACTATTGATGCTACATGAAAGAAGCTGGAACTTGGGTTATTAAATTAAATGTTACAGAAATGAATGGTTGTCATTTAGGTTTGTAAACAGGAAGCGAGTCAGGTGCGTCACGGTTTTAGTCCAGGGCGGGAACGATTGTTCGCAAATATGGTTCCTATGTCTTTCAAACACACTGTTTTTAATACATAAGAAAGGTATTTTGGTTTGAAAACAAAAAATTGAACACGAGACGATAGATGAGAATTATAGTTTTGGTTGTCATCCATTTATCAGGTGAATATAGAAAGAATATAAGAACACGTGACAGACATGTGTTTCTTGTTGCCCAGGTGTGCACTGTTAGACTGATTGTTTAAACTGTTATTCTCTACTTTTGCTTTGAGTCCAGAGGTATATTTGAGAGAAAGTTATGTTTTTGAAGTTTAGAGAAGAGAATGAATCAAGCAAAGGTTTTGGCTTTAGCCAATACAACAATAAAAAATAAAAAAAACTGCTTGTTTACTTATGAACAGACACCAAACAGGTGAGCCAAGGAAAACATCAGCACTGGATGACAAATGTTGTGAGATCTGTGAAGAAAACCATAAAAACATCAGTTAGTGACATTACCAACAACCTCTACAGGGCAGGGGTTAAAATATCACATCTAAAGGCCCTACAACACAATGCAAATCACTCATCAGCAGTAAGACCCAGAAGACCAGCTTGGAACCAGCAAAGAAATACAGCTAGACGAGCCACATAACTTCTGAAACCATCATTAACTTCTACCAAAGTCATGGACATGCCAAAATGTGGAGAAAGAAACGTGATCATGATCCAAAACATACAAGCTCATCAAACTTCAAGTACGGTGGATGTAGCCTCATGGCTGCTTCTGGATGGTAAGTATACACCAAAACGCATGCTTATTAATTAATACACTATATGGCCAGAATTATATGTATATATGACCAACTCAATACTAACATGCTATGGGTATATGGCTGTAATCTCAAATTATTACTGAAGAAAAGTCAGTCTTGTTCTTTATGTCTATATAGTATCCATCTATCTAGCATGTCAAAATGTAGCATTAATTGAAGTTACCATTACCGATAAATGTCATTGTAATATATCAATGCACTATTACTATATCTAATTCTAATGCTATGTTTATGAAATTTCCACAATGAAATTTCTCTGTTACATCAATTTCTATGTTGAGGTAACAGAGAAATTTCCCCATTGTGGGACAAATAAAGGTATATCTTATCGTATGTTGCCGTTTAATCAGATATTTTCTTAAGGTATCTAAAAACAGTATGCAATGCAAGTTCAGTTGTTCCTTTACTTCATAAATGTTGTTCTGTGATCCAACAAACACACTTGAATAACTTGTACCTGTAAAATTTTGGCCTGGATTGAAAAAAAAAGAACTTACAAAAAAATTACTAATAAAACATAACTGTCAAAATAAGAGGATTAAATAAACAAAACCGTTGTTTCCCAACATTGCATCTGTGGCTGCCGGTTCGGTGAGTGTGACAGTAATTTATATTAGTGCTATTCATGTGCAGCCTGCTGGTAAAGGGCAAAAAAATCAAATAGCAATATAAAAAAAAGCATGCAGCAGAGTTGGGAGAATTTGGTTTCAAAACACAGCATGAGCTCCCAATGGCAAACGGGGAAAAAAAAGAGGAAAAAAACGGGATCCTTGGCTGCAGAAAATTAGAAAAGGTAACTAATGTCCAAAGTTCTAGAAATACAGCCTAGTGAAAGGGCAATCTATTAATTAACAGAGTATAGAAGTGTATATAAACACTTTAAACATATGTGCATGCACTGTGAGAAATGCACTGCTTTCTCTACAGCACATGCCTAAAAGCTTTTCTTTTAGGAGAACCGTTCGTTGTTTACAGGTATTTCTTCACTTAGACTTCACTTCATTCAGGGTTTCTATGAATGAATGAATGAATTGGGGCATGGAAGCCTTTTTATCATCACATGTACATTACAGCAGTACAATGGAGCAGGGAGGGTTAGGGGCCTTGCTCAAGGGCCCAACAGTGGCCATGATCCTCCAAACAACAACCCAATACCTTAACCACTTGAGCCACCACTGTGAATAAAAACCTGGGATTTTAACTCATTACCCACAAACACAAGTGGCACTCAGTCAAGAGAACTGTGAAAACACCCAAACCCTTAAAAGTGCCCATTGGCACTGCTTCAACTATAGGATCAGTTCAGGCTCTCAATTGTTAATGAGAAGAGCCGGCTCATTGGAGAGGTCAGAATTATTAAGAGCAAAGCTATGATCTAAGTCCAAGGAAGTTCCTCGCCTCCGTTTTTGGTTTTGAGCACAGTTTGCCAAGTTTGCACTAAGGCCAGCTCACATCAGGACCTGTAGGATTGCCCCCCTGTCTTGTATATTCTACTGCAAATTGTTTACCTCCAGGGCTGGGGGTTGCACATGTTTTGTCCTCCAGGTACTCCAGTTTTGTCCCTCACTTGAAAGAGGTGTGCTGTAGACTGAGTGTCATGTTTAAAGTGTATGTAGTGTGAGTGTGTGCACTGGACAGCACTATGATTCTTTAAGTAGCATTCAGTTCATGAAATTTTTATGTATACGTTAACTTTTTTCTAGTATAATAATAATAATAATAATAATAATAATAATAATAATAACTAATCTGAAACAGCTTATATATATTAGAGATTTAACACAATATGAATAAATTGTTCAGAATAGGTTCTACATAGATACAGGTGACTTGCATTGTTGCTAATACCTTACAACACAATACTGTAACATTGCGCGTTCAGTGGCACCAAATACTTCAGTGTATTTAGTCAGTGTCTTTAGTCAATGTATTTAGTCAGTGTATTTAGTCAATGTTGTCCAGGATTTGCGTCTGATTTCACCTGTTTTAATCAGTTGATCTTGCACTCAACAAAATCATTGCACTCGCGTGCGGCTTCTGCTTGGTTGGAACGAAAACCTGCACCCATACCAGGCTGTTCAGGATAAGACTGGACACCACAGGGCTAGAGAGAGATTTATGTAAATCAAGTTACCAAGCCACAAGCAATGTATGTGGTTTGTAACTTGACAGAAACGCTTTAACTCAGAAGGGACCGTGATTCAAAAATGAAAGCTATTTTGATTTATTGTAATCCCTCTATTTTTGCCTTCATCCCTCACATATGTGCGCCGTTCAGTTCCATCGGGAAGCACCATCAAGACAAGATGTCCCCACAAAGCCGCCAGCTAGACTAAAGGCTCAGCCCTTTTGGCAGTGGGAGATCCACGCAGATCTGCAGGTACTGCAAGAATTCCCTCATGGTGCTCGACACGGCATAAAAACTGAATGGACACAGACAGAGATACTGCAAGCTTGAGTTATTTTCATGTTCCTGAATACATACTGTACGGTGCTAAGAAGGGGGAAAAAAGTTACTAATCCTTACATTACCTGAAGTGCATCGCACTGTGGGCTTCATTCATTCTTTAGTATACAAACCGAATTCCAACAATGTCAGTGTATGTAGGCGTTTGAGTAGGAGCTCTTGTTTATTTTACAGTATTTGCTTCTTTTATTAATGTTAATTCAGGTTTGAAGCACACAGAGCATGTTCTGCATGCCCTCTTTTATTTATAAAGTACACTATGATTAATGCCAAGCCTAACCTAACCGATTTTCATAACCAAGAAAATGCCCTGACATGGTGGTTGCTCAGGTTGCTCACTTACCCTTATGATTTGGGATACCATGATATAATAACATGGCCCCAAAACACACACACACACACACACTTTTTTTTTCAGACTGTTATACTGTAACTAGTTCAGTGTAACCACGGAGACAGATAGAGAAAGAAAAAGACTCCTTTATGTTTTGAGCTTCGGAACGGCCTTGTCACAAAGACACACATCAGCAGTGAAAATAATGGAGTTCAGACTTCATAGAGCTTCAAGTTTATCTCTCTCTCTCTCTCTCTCTCTCTCGCTTGCTAGCTTCCCAAAGAAAGTATCGTTCTTCATCTCACTATTTTTTTGCAAATCCACAGTCAGGCCCAGACAGTCTATCAGCAAGGAGTAAATATGTACTTATTGCTTCATCTGTGTTAGTTGTTGAAAACTAATATAAGCTGTGGGGGGTGGGGGGCGCTGTTGTAAAGCAATGAGTTGATGATACAAAATATGAATAATTCATAACCGCTGTAAACGCATTCGGAATTATTGGAGGGTAGCTAGCAGTCTCTCAATAAAAATAAAAACCTGATAGATTATTTAATCTTAGATTAAACGGATGCGTCGACTTGTACGCATACATTTTGTCTTCTTGGAGAAATTATTTACATTTAGTTCACCTCATAAACAGATCTCGGCTACCTAGCTATTTTGGGCTCACCGGACCACATGACCTTCTCCCATGCCTCCTCTGGACCATCCAGATGGTCTTTGGCAAACTTCAGACGGGCCTGGACATGTGCTGGGTTAAGCAGGGGGACCTTGTGCATGCTGCAGGATTTTCAATCCATGACGTTGTAGTGTGTTACTAATGGTAACCGTTGAGACTGAGGTCATTGTCCAGGTCCTCAGTGTAGTTCTAGGCTGATCCCTCACCTTTCTCTGAATCATTGATACTCCACGAGCCGAGATCTTGCATGGAGCCCCAGTTCAACGGAGTCATCTTGAATTTCTTCCATTTTCTAATAATTGTGCAGACAGGTGCAATTAATACAGGATGCGAGTGGAGGATAGGAGGGCTTCTTAATGACAACTTTTTTTAGATTCTCTCTCTCTCACAGTTGAGGTGTACCTACGATGAAAATTACAGATCTCTCCATTCTTTGTAAGTGGGAAAACTTGAAATATCGGCAGTGTATCATATACTTATTTGCCCCACTGTAGTCGTTATCGTTAAACTGAATACTGTCATTTTGTCATTTGCTGCACATGACGATGGAAATGAGGACGCTGAATACGTTTTTGAGAAAGAAACCACAGCTCCACTGATGTACTTTGTAATCGAAATTGGAGCATTATAATTAAAGAAATCAGAAAACTAGAAGCATGAATATTCCAAATTTGCCAACCATTCAAGATTTGTGGCAAGAGAGAAGCGAGATGTCTCTAGACATTGTCTAGCGCCACACAAGCACTGTGCTCATTATGAAGGAGGCAGCCTTCTCCAGCTGGCAAGCACCATCACCCATGCACAGTGTAATGGGAGATTGTACACAACACTTG
Organism: Tachysurus vachellii; assembly: GCF_030014155.1. NCBI lineage: Eukaryota > Metazoa > Chordata > Actinopteri > Siluriformes > Bagridae > Tachysurus > Tachysurus vachellii. Next base: position 6,594,832 of record NC_083465.1, on the reverse strand, counting down.
TTCCCAGTTTGGCAGAAAACTTGAGATGGAGATTGACAGGTTGAAGTAGGAGACATTGCAGACCTGTGCTTTATGATGCCCACTCCCACTTCGAGTTTCTTGACTTTGTCTACGTTTGAGATTGCACTAGCCTTAGGTATGTTATGTGTACAATACTTACATTCGACTATTAAAGTGGCAATGGAGAGAAATTAAAAAAAACCACGAGGTGTTGTTTTAGCTCCCTGAATTGTTTCATTGTTCTTGCTGTTGTTGCTACTGTATTTTGAGCGTGAACTCCTAACATTAGCAATATCTAAATGAACACGGGATGTGTGTCTTTCAACAGAAGGGCAAAGGCTTTCTCTCCACTCACCACTAAACTCTAATGGTTTCTTGGTTTATCTAAAAGCTGTAACAACATCAGCGGTACAGGGGAAAAAACTAGTAGTGCCATAGAGAGCTGAAAAGCTGAAACTCTAATATCTAATATCTATTAATGACATCAAATGAGGAAGGGATGGATCGATATCTGGACGGCTGGATGCATACTGTAGATGTATCTAGGGATGAATAGATGAGATTTGGAATATATGCATGGATGGCTAGATGGATGAATGGATTAATAGATGGATTCTTGGATGGGTAGATATACTGAGAGATGGATGGCTGGGTGGATATGCATAGATATGCATATATTGATGACTAGATGATTGATTGTACCAGCACCAGTTGTGATCCATGTCATGAAGATTTCAGACATTAAGATTCTTCATACTTTATTAAGATGAGGCCAACCTTGTGTGGATCCTAAGGCATCTAGAGATGTACCATCTCCAGTTGGATTCCGCTTCATGAAGATTTCAGACCGTTAAATAGGAGATGCCAACTACATGTGGTCTTTTGAGGACAACAACCTCCTCATCAATACACAATTGTCTGACTGTATATTTATATTCGCACCCTCCAGTGTCATCCAATTGAGGATGAGGTTCCCTTTTGAGTCTGGTTCCTCTCAAGGTTTCTTCCTCCTCCATCTAAGGGAGTTTTTCCTCACCACAGATGTCTCAGTTGCCTCAGGCTTGCATATTGGGGATAAGTAATATTAGACCTATTTAAACGTGTTTGTAATCTTGAACGTTTTGTACTATGTTTATGTTCTGTGAAGCTGATTTGAGACAATGTCCATTGTTAAAAGTGCTATATTTCAAATAAATTTGAATTACATTTGCTGGATAAATGGCTGGTTGGATGGCTGAATGACATGATGTATAGCTGGAAGGCTGGTTGGCTGGATGGATAAATAACTTGATTTACAGTTGAATGAATGGATGTGTTTTATACGTTTCTTGTCTGGTCATTTAAAAACTTTCTCAGTACAAAAAAAGAGCTCTGTGAAAACCTCATTATTTTAGACTACTGAGTCTTATTACGCCTGGCTGTTTCCACAGCGACATTTCACTTGTCATCATTGTTCATGTTGTTTAATTAATGCCATTAATACAAACCAGTGACTCCAGAGGACGTCTGCTAATGCTAGAATAAGTATATAAACTTGGAAATATAGTCTTTATAATCTTAATTATACAACCGCTGCTTGAAATCCTAGTTAGTTGTCATCAATTGACTAAAACTCCAACATTGTTCCGAGTTTACAGGATTTTCTTGTATAAACCGTTGTATGAAAGATTAATCAATAAATACACCTAAATCCAGCTTTACAAATGAGGCAGATACTGTAATTGCACTGCCATGCAGAAAATACACGGACTATAAAAAGCAATCTTAGAAACATGGACACTGGTGTAACACCATTAAAACACATCCCTTATGATAAAGGGGGAAAAAATAAGATGGCAGCTGGAATGTGGGTGGTACAGGAAATAAAGTGCACAGCCTTTCAAGTTTCAGTGTTTTACTGCGGTTGTTATGGCGATGTCCAATCAGTAGATGGCTGTGTGTGTGTGTGTGGCTAATTTGGCAATTATAGTCATTAGCATGTAAGAATCCAAGTATAATTCCAGCCTCAATGATATTCTACTTCACCGTTAATGCAGTTCCACAGGGAGACGTTTCTATATCTGATGGATATTTGTAAGCATGCTAAGTATAATAGACATCAATATTCCTGGTCCAAGTTTAATGTTTACCATTATTTCAAGTATCACATCAAGATTCGGCGGGTTTTGTTGAACATTCGGTTAATTACAGCAGCATAAGTTCAGAGTTTAGAATCCATAGATCCTGTAGGATTTTGCAAACGCAGAAATTAACAACATTTTTGGAGGAGATTTTCAGCAGATTTGAGCCAAGACGCATCATGCGTTCGCAACACCACCCAAAATACTGGTGGGTCTGTAACACACATGATGCAGTGAATATAAAAAAGTCTACACACTCTAATGAAACTGCAGGTTTTGTATGAAATTACATCTTTAATGAAATACTCCAACAAACAGAAATCCAGAGAAATTATTTAATATAAAATATTTCATTATACAGAATATTTTGAAATAATAAAATAAACCCTACCACAGCTTGACTGCTTAAGGCTGAATTTCTCCCATCTAATACTTTGTGGAAGCACCTTTTGCCTTTATTACAACATCAGGTCTTTGTGAAAGTCTATGAATTTCATACATCTAGACTTTGGAATTTTTAACCCACTCTTCTTTATGAAAAGCTTCCTTCAAATTGCAAGGAGGTCTCCTGTGTACGGCTCTTTTTAGGTCATTCTGTAGGTTTTCGGTGGGATTGAGGTTGGGTCTCTTCCAGGACTTTTTCCAGTTTTTAAAACCATCGCTTGGTTGATTTTGATGTGTGCTTTGGGTCATTGTCATTTTCAGCTTTTTGACAGAGGACAGAAGGTTTTGTGGCAAAATATCTTGGTATTTGGAGCTATTCATTTTCCCATACATCTTGACAAGTGCCCCAGTCCAGCTGAAGAGTTGCAGCCCCCACCATGCTTCACGGTCAGTATAGTGTTCCTTGGATGATGGCCTGTATCGGCTTTGCACCATACATACCCTATTAAAATTAAGGCCAAATAGTTTAACTTTTGTCTCATCGGAGCAAAACACATTTTCCCACATTGGCGACTGAATGAATCTCTAGGCGTAATTCAGACGGACTTGCCAGGAGTGACCAGTACCTGCCAGAAATTCCGCTAGTTCTTTCAATGTTGCTGTTGGCCTCTTGGTAGCCTCCCTGATAAGTTTTCTCCTCATCCTCTCATCAACCTTGGAGAATTGTCCTGATCTTTTGCAATGTCTTTGTGGTGTCACATTTTCTCCATTATTGACAATGGTTTTAAGCGCTCCATGGTACATTCAGTACCTTTGTGGCAAGTGTATGCTATTTACCTCCAGGCCTAATTTTGATTGTGACTGGTTAACTCTGAGGGCAGTTAGAGCCCCCATTATGTAAGGGTGTGCAGACTTTCTAAGGTTTTTAAATGTAAAATGTTTCCAATTATTAAATAATTGCTTTTTTTTATATTGATTTTTGTTTATTGGAAGATCACATTAAAGATATAACACGTCTGATGTTTATCTGTCTTTTTAAATAAAAAAAACCTAAAATAAATCATAAGGGTGTGTAGACTTTTTCTATTCATTGTAATTAATGAAGATCTATTAGATGAAGTCTGATGGGATGCTTGTGAATAGCTGTGTTTTCTATAAGGGCAAATCATCTCCGTGAGGTACTGTAGCCATCTTAAAATGCTGATTGCAAAGTTTAGGTTAAAGGGAATGTGCGAAACACTTTGCTGAACTCTGCCTGCTTAAAGAGGGAGCATGAGAACGCTAGAAGTCATTCATGTGTAAATTGGACTCTGGTTGCTAACTCTGCCATTTGTCTAGTGAGTTGAAGAAGCCACTCAGAATGAGGTGCTCAGTGTATGAGCTTCTCACACACAGTTGTGGGTTTGTTTGCTTCCAAAGAAGCGTGCAAAATAGGAAATGCTTCTCTGACACTTATTGCTCAAGTGGAATATACACCGGTGCTGTCGGCAAAAAAAAAAAAGATTACACAGTAGAGCTGGGAAGTAAATGTTCCTAAATGTTTGTTATTTTTGGAAAATTTTTATGGATATTTGGAGTAATCTGTGTTTAGCTCTTTGGGTTATAACTGTAAATCTGCTGCTTTAACATACCGAACCCTGGCATTAAGTGCATGGCTCAGTTGAACTCACTCTCACTCACTCACTCATTTTCTACCGCTTATCCGAACTACCTCAGGTCACGGGGAGCCTGTGCCTATCTCAGGCGTCATCGGGCATCAAGACAGGATACACCCTGGACGGAGTGCCAACCCATCGCAGGGCACACACACTCTCATTCACTCGCACATTCGCACACTACGGACAATGTTCCAAAGATGCCAATCAACCTATCGTGCATGTCTTTGGACCTGGGGAGGAAACCGGAGTACCCGGAGGAAACCCCCGAGGCACGGGGAGAACATGCAAACTCCACACACACAAGGCGGAGGCGGGAATCGTGAACGAACGTGCTAACTACTAAGCCACCGTGCCCCCCTCAGTTGAATTCAAGTAATTTCAATTCAGTTTTTATATTGCTTTGTTGCAAAGTAGATTTTACAAGAAATCTAAAAAGAAAAAAGTCCAGTATCCAGGTCATTTATGATTATTAGTTGATTGCAACAGATTAGAAAAATTATAGAAGATACAGAATTATCGATGGTATTAAAATCTGTACATTTTTTATGGCTGCTTGTATAAAATACAAAATCAAACAAAATTGTCTCCTGTGGTCTACCAGTATTAATGAAAGCAACATGCAGAAGTGAAATAAGTGACTAAAAATAATCACTGATGGTGTGAATACAGCTAACAGTACCTGTGAACTATAGTGTGAGGTGCAGCAGCTAAAATCATTAAATTATTCATCTTGAAGCTTAAACTACTTTTAATTATTTAGTGACATCAGTGATGCTAGGACAAGTAAATATCATGTCATTTCTTTATGTTCTCAGATAACAGATATCACCCGCATGTAGTGTATCAGATTTTCTCAAGTAGAAACATCAGAGATGTTTTTCCTCATTAAGAAATGTTTGGGCTGCTTGTGCAACTGTGGAGAAGAAGGTCATGAACTAGGATGTACAAAACCACGTAAAAGAGTTGAGCAACTCCCTTTTTTTTTTTAACTTGAGGAAAACATGCGCTTCTGTGGCGAAACCAACAATGAACACCACTGAATGTGAGACTGATGTGACTTGTCTGAATAACGAGAAACCTCAAAACATCAACTGCACAAGTTCTGTCACCAAAACATGAAGAACCAAAGAGCACAAAGTCAGATAACGACAAATGAAATACAAATCAAAGAAGATGAAAGTGCATCAAATGCGAACAATCGATGCTCAAGTGGAACAAAATACCAGAACACAAACGGTAAAACAGACTCGTGATCAGACGCCCAAAGAACAGTGATGTGGAAATGACGGAAACTGTAAGCTCCCGGAGCCGAAATCCATCCCCAAAATGTAAAAGCAAAGGGCAGATACTTGTTTTACCTATCTGAAAATAAAGAATATTGTAATCGAGTGGAACTGTCCAGGATTTAAGGCTAACTTTTTAGAGACTACAATAATTAGCAGCTACTTTTAATCTCATTGCTTTCTGCCTTCAAGAAACTCCTCTATCATCAATAACCAACTGACACTGAAAAGATACGATATCTATAATACTTTTGGTCAATACATACAACGCAATATTAATAAGACATGATATACCCTATAGCCCTGTAACAATTAACACAAACCTAAATAAAACATAAAACATTGTGTTCTGTCTATATACCCCATGATACATCAATGACAACGCAAGAATTGAACGCAATAGTAGAACAACTACCATCACCATATGTGTTGATGGGTGATTTTAATAGTCATAATACACTATGGGGAGGAAACACACAAACACCAAAGGCAGAACAATAGAAGAGTTTATAAAAAAAAAAAAATAATGATTCGTGCCTGCTAAATGATGGTTATAACACGTACCTTCGTTCAAGACACAGAATTGCCATTGACCTAACCCTACGCAAGCCTGAAGTAATAATTGATTTTTTATTTTTTAGGGCAAGTATGGAAGGATTCCTTTGGGAGTGACCTCTGTCCACTGATTATAACATCTACTGAAGATGACATTCAACAGGACTCACCAAGATGGCAAGATCTTCCAAACACTATGCTATGAAAAATTCAACATAGACTAAAAAAATTCTATTCGAAATAGCAGCAATTTCCGTTCCAGAAATATCAGCAAAACCATGCTGTCGGAAAAACCCGTGGTTTAATGAAGACTGAATGGAGAAAAATTTAATGAACCTTAAATAAACATCCAACAACAGAAAACCTTATCAGACTGAAATTCTGTAGAGCACAAGCACGAAGAATCCTTAATGAAGCAAAGAGACAAAGTTGGAAAATATGTGTGTCAAGCTTATCATCACAGACTCAGGATACTTTATTGACAACAAAGCAGGTGATAGAAAATAAACTGGCGGAGACGTTTGAAAGAAATTCCTTATTAGAAAATGGTCATCCCTGGTTTAGAAAATTACAAGCAAAACAAGAAATGGAGAAAATCTCCTTTGCCTCGGAAAACACTGAGCCATATAATAGCCTTTTTCATTGGAGGAACTCCCAAAGGCCATTAAAAACTCAAGTAACGCTGCAGTTGGATCCGACTATTTTTGTGAATGTTGTTATTATCTCTTTATATAATACGTTGATGTTGCAGTTAATATAGCCACTGCTGCTGATTAAACAACAAATAAATAAAAAAAAGAAATAAATCTGCTCGTTAAATATCACTTTCCTTTCTGTAATGTGGAAACATTCTAAGCCGTTACTAGATGTAACACATTGCACATCGAATTTTATTATTATTTCTATGCATCATTTGTGAACTTAGTTTCTGAAATTTATGGCCCACCCTCAGTTCTGTGTCGTTGGACACAGTTCTCTCGCACCTTTCTCTCGCACCCTGTGCCGATATATGCTTTAAATAAGAACGAAGCGACTTCACCTTTACTTGCCCACACGATTTAATAACCTATAATGTATTCATGTATCATTTAGTATTTTAAAAACTGGCACTTTTCCATTATGCCTTGGGTTCTCACTAATTCAAATGGCACCACGATTATGTAACAAAATGTAGAAGATATATATATATATATATATATATATATTTTTTTTTGCATATATACAATACATTTAATGCACAATAAAGTGCATCTAAATCCAAGTTAAAAAACATTACGTGACACTTCACTTATTTGCCACAAATACTAAGTGGATTTGTGTGGAAAATGGAGAAGCACGTCAGTGGAAGCCAAAATTGCTAAAAAGGAAAGAAAATTGCATCAGATTGAGGATAAACTGTTAAAGTAGCAGAGAATGCACTTTGGGTTGACGTGCCAAAAGGTTTGAGTGGGTAGGTGTACAGCATCCTGCTATAATCACTGATTAGTTGAGTTATTAACTGAGAGTAGGGGCTTTCAAGCCCGCTAAAATTTCTAAAACATGGAGTATTTAGAATTAATTTTAGCCATATGCAAAGAGATTGGACACATTTGGGTCAAATGGACTAAAAACAATACATCTGAGACCAGAGTGAATGTACTTGAGTAGCAAGTGGTGTTCTAAGTGGTTCCCAGATTTGAGTTCCCTGTTTAAATGCATTTAGGAACCCGCTAAAAGGACTTTCTAATAAGGTGGAACATTAAGAATAGCGCAAAGTCTTGATTGACCCCATTTCTCCGAATGGCACTTGTGATTTTAAACAGCACGTTTAATCTCAGTGGCCGTACACTACGGTGGCCTTGTCTTTGTCACAGTCTAAAAGAAGACCGAATACACTGGTTCATCCTTACTGTACTGTAAGTTACAAAATGCCACCGCATCCGCAAGAGTCTTCTTAATCATTGTTTCATTCACTCAGTACAGTACATTCATTTGAAAATAGCACATTTTCAAGAGAGACAGTGTTAGTATCATGAATTGATCAAAATTGGCATTTCCAAGCCATAAAGATGAGCCTGTTTATTTTTACGAAAAACAATGGTATGAGCAACACCACCACCACCACCACTGCCACAAAAGGCTTGACCTTAGTGTTACACACTTCAGACACACTGTTTTGCTCTCTTTCTCTTGTTGAAAGGGGCGAAGAAGTGACAAACACGCAAATATCAGCTAGTCCGATCGTATGGCCCTGGTTTAGCGCTTTCTGATCATCCCGTCATGGACAATCCTACAGCGAGCATTGAAATTGGTGTTAAAGTTTAACATAAGAACAGTTACATCTTAATTTTGTTTATTTTTTCAGTCAGCAAGTTAACACAAGCTAATCATGTTTGATTTGATTCAAATTTATTTGTATAGCGCTTTTACCAATGGACACTGTCTCAAAGCAGCTTTACCGAACAAAAATATTACAAAAGTACAAAAAGGATAATATTCTACAAAGATTTATACAAAGATTCAAGATTACTATTGTACTTGTATTTAAATGTGTTTGTATTTATCCCTAATGAGCAAGCCTGAGGTGACCTGACGTGACTGTAATGAGGAAAAACTCCCTTAGCTGGAAGAGGAAGAAACCTCGAGAGGAACCAGACTCAAAAGTGAACCTCATCCTCATTTGGGTGGCACTGGAGGGTGTGATTATAAACTGTTATAAATCCTAGAGAGTGTTCTTATAAATAATTTCCTTTCTACAGTCAGATACAGTCTGACAATTGTGTATCGGTCAGGAGGTTGTTGTCCTCAGAGACCACATGGAGCTGGAAACTTCTTTTTGAATGTTCACGATCTTCAAGAAGTAGAACATAACTGGAGCTGGTAAAATCATCGGATGCCTCGGGATGGGTAGAAAAAGAGAAGAAAGTGGAGAGGAATTAGCATAGCTGCTAACTAGATAATATTGTGTATCTACTGGAGCACACGGTTTTAAGACTTATTATTATGTGTACGTCTGGCTAAAGAAATATGTCTTTAATTTACATTTAAACTGGGAAAGTGTGTCTAAGCCCCAAACACTATCAGGAAGCCTGTTCCAAAGTTTGGGAGCTAAATATGAAAACTCCCTATCAGCTTTAATTGACTTTGATATTCTGGGAACCACCAGTTTTGTGATCTCAGAGAGCGTGAAGGATTGTAGCCTGTTAGAAGACTAGTTAGATACATGGGAGCTAAAACATTTAGAGACTTGTACATAAGTAGCAGCAGTTTGTAATCAATTCTAAACTTAACAGGTAGCCAGTGTAGAGAAAATTGGGGTTATATGATCATATTTTCTTGTCCTGGTAAAAACTCCAGCAGCTGCGTTTTCGACTAACTGTAGCCTATTTATTAAAGATGCAGGACAACTACTGTACCTAGTAACGCATTACAATAGTACAGTCTGGAGGTCATGAATGCATGAACTAGCTTCTCAGCATCAGATACAGATAGGATGTTTCTTAGCTTGGCAATATTTCTAAAGTGGAAGAAGGCTGTTTTTGTGGTATGGGCGATATGATGCTGTCTAATATAGGGATAGATATATAGTATGTTAATATTTTTAAATAAATTTTAAACTTTAATTGTGTATATTCACTTATTTATTTTTATCCTTATTTTTTCTTTTTCAAATTATTATTATTATTATTATTATTATATGTATTTATCTCTTTTTTTCTCTCTCTTCTGTTTCCATACTTCTGTAAAGCTGCTTTGAGACAATGGGAATTGTTAAAAGCGCTATACAAATAAATTGAATTTACTATAACACCCAGGTTTCTCACTATCAAGCTAGTACTGACACTGTCTGACAGTCTGACAGTACATCCATCTAAATAGAAGTTGACGTATGAAAGCTTCTGTGTACTGGTTTTCGAACCAATCAGTAATATCACTATCTTATCGGAATTTAACAAATAGAAAATTACAGGTCATCCGTGCCTTTATATCATTAACACCCTCGGTTAACTTGGAAAATTAACGTCTGTTCGCTCAAACTTCACCGTGGAATCTTGGACGACTATCCCAGGTTAACGTTCCACACACGTAATTAAGTTTAGCTAAAACTGACCAAATTCTTTATTGCTCTTTCTACAAAAAAATACAGCACAACCTTTTCTGTACTACAGTAACCCATTTTATACTGTATAGGACAATTATAGCTTGTTACTGTAATTGAAAATACTTCATTTATTAATAACAGTAATTAGCAAATATGTGTAAACACTTACTACAGTTACTGAAATATAAAAAGTGTGTATGTGGGTTATACAATGTATAAAATGTATAGCATAATTGCATTTGCTGTTGAACAAGAAACGAATAAACTTTTATAATAGATTTTATCGTTATTAAACAAGCATATTAACACGTTGGAGGGAAAAAAAACTCTGAGCCAGATCGACATACAGTAATTTATTCATGAAATTGTGAAATAAATTGGATTGTAAACATTTGTGATGTGGGACCAGTTGTGATTGTGTGCTCTAGTCCAGCCCTTATTTGTGACTGGCTCTTTCAGCTTGTGTGTAGCGTTAAATTGGTTTGTGTGCACCTCTTAGACTGTAAACCTTTAGACTGGTTCATCCTTACTGTACTGTAAGTTACAAAATGCCACCGCATCCGCAAGAGTCTTCTTAATCATTGTTTCATTCACTCAATACAGTACATTCATTTGAAAATAGCACATTTTCAAGAGAGACAGTGTTAGTATCATGAATTGATCAAAATTGGCATTTCCAAGCCATAAAGATGATCCTGTTTATTTTTACGATAAACAATGGTATGAGCAACACCACCACCACCACCACTGCCACAAAAGGCTTGACCTTAGTGTTACACACTTCAGACACACTGTTTTGCTCTCTTTCTCTTGTTGAAAGGGGCGAAGAAGTGACAAACACGCAAATATCAGCTAGTCCGATCGTAAGGCCCTGGTTTAGCGCTTTCTGATCATCCCGTCATGGACAATCCTACAGCGAGCATTGAAATTGGTGTTAAAGTTTAACATAAGAACAGTTACATCTTAATTTTGTTTATTTTTTCAGTCAGCTAGTTAACACAAGCTAATCATGTTTGATTTGATTCAAATTTATTTGTATAGCGCTTTTACCAATGGACACTGTCTCAAAGCAGCTTTACCAAACAAAAATATTACAAAAGTACAAAAAGGATAATATTCTACAAAGATTTATACAAAGATTCAAGATTACTATTGTACTTGTATTTAAATGTGTTTGTATTTATCCCTAATGAGCAAGCCTGAGGTGACCTGACGTGACTGTAATGAGGAAAAACTCCCTTAGCTGGAAGAGGAAGAAACCTCGAGAGGAACCAGACTCAAAAGTGTACCTCATCCTCATTTGGGTGGCACTGGAGGGTGTGATTATAAACTGTTATAAATCCTAGAGAGTGTTCTTATAAATAATTTCCTTTCTACAGTCAGATACAGTCTGACAATTGTGTATCGGTCAGGAGGTTGTTGTCCTCAGAGACCACATGGAGCTGGAAACTTCTCTTTGAATGTTCACGATCTTCAAGAAGTAGAACATAACTGGAGCTGGTAAAATCACCGGATGCCTCGGGATGGGTAGAAAAAGAGAAGAAAGTGGAGAGGAATTAGCATAGCTGCTAACTAGATAATATTGTGTATCTACTGGAGCACACGGTTTTAAGACTTATTATTATGTGTACGTCTGGAAAGAAATATGTCTTTAATTTACATTTAAACTGGGAAAGTGTGTCTAAGCCCCGAACACTATCAGGAAGCCTGTTCCAAAGTTTGGGAGCTAAATATGAAAACTCCCTATCAGCTTTAATTGACTTTGATATTCTGGGAACCACCAGGAGTCCTGAGTTTTGTGATCTCAGAGAGCGTGAAGGATTGTAGCCTGTTAGAAGACTAGTTAGATACATGGGAGCTAAAACATTTAGAGACTTGTACATAAGTAGCAGCAGTTTGTAATCAATTCTAAACTTAACAGGTAGCCAGTGTAGAGAAAATTGGGGTTATATGATCATATTTTCTTGTCCTGGTAAAAACTCCAGCAGCTGCGTTTTCGACTAACTGTAGCCTATTTATTAAAGATGCAGGACAACTACTGTACCTAGTAACACATTACAATAGTACAGTCTGGAGGTCATGAATGCATGAACTAGCTTCTCAGCATCAGATACAGATAGGATGTTTCTTAGCTTGGCAATATTTCTAAAGTGGAAGAAGGCTGTTTTTGTGGTATGGGCGATATGATGCTGTCTAATATAGGGATAGATATATAGTATGTTAATATTTTTAAATAAATTTTAAACTTTAATTGTGTATATTCACTTATTTATTTTTATCCTTATTTTTTCTTTTTCAAATTATTATTATTATTATTATTATATGTATTTATCTCTTTTTTTCTCTCTCTTCTGTTTCCATACTTCTGTAAAGCTGCTTTGAGACAATGGGAATTGTTAAAAGCGCTATACAAATAAATTGAATTTACTATAACACCCAGGTTTCTCACTATCAAGCTAGTACTGACACTGTCTGACAGTCTGACAGTACATCCATCTAAATAGAAGTTGACGTATGAAAGCTTCTGTGTACTGGTTTTCGAACCAATCAGTAATATCACTATCTTATCGGGATTTAACAAATAGAAAATTACAGGTCATCCGGGCCTTTATATCATTAACACCCTCGGTTAACTTGGAAAATTAACGTCTGTTCGCTCAAACTTCACCGTGGAATCTTGGACGACTATCCCAGGTTAACGTTCCACACACGTAATTAAGTTTAGCTAAAACTGACCAAATTCTTTATTGCTCTTTCTACAAAAAAATACAGCACAACCTTTTCTGTACTACAGTAACCCATTTTATACTGTATAGGACAATTATAGCTTGTTACTGTAATTGAAAATACTTCATTTATTAATAACAATAATTAGCAAATATGTGTAAACACTTACTACAGTTACTGAAATATAAAAAGTGTGTATGTGGGTTATACAATGTATAAAATGTATAGCATAATTGCATTTGCTGTTGAACAAGAAACGAATAAACTTTTATAATAGATTTTATCGTTATTAAACAAGCATATTAACACGTTGGAGGGAAAAAAAACTCTGAGCCAGATCGACGTACAGTAATTTATTCATGAAATTGTGAAATAAATTGGATTGTAAACATTTGTGATGTGGGACCAGTTGTGATTGTGTGCTCTAGTCCAGCCCTTATTTGTGACTGGCTCTTTCAGCTTGTGTGTAGCGCTAAATTGGTTTGTGTGCACCTCTTAGACTGTAAACCTTTAGCAGCTACATGTCCATAATGCAGAAATGAGTCTGTAAATGATGTGAAGTTGCAAGTATTTCTGAACACCACTTATTTGTAGGTGATGTGTAGTGAAAAAGATCTCGGTAGATATAATATCGGGCGTTAAATTTCTGCGCTTGAGCTGTTGAGAGCTGCTGAACTCGTCTAAAGATACCTGTACCGTCACGATCAGTCATCCAGTTTGATTTTGCTCATCAACATTTGAGAAGCTGAGTCTTGTGCAGCCGAGCATCCTTTGTGTGGGCAGACTTCCCCATAGCAACAAGCGCTTATGCACAGCCTTACTGTTCATTTGAACGTTCAACTAACGCAAGTTAACTCCACTCTAGCTTTGTCTAGCTTTATTAGGTAATAGTTCTGTCTGCTGCTCCAGTGAATCTGTCACAATTTGGACACCATTTGCGACGTGCCCTATTTTTTTTTTCCTCAGTGTTCACAAACCTGTTCTCAGCTTGGATTAGTTTTAGATGGTCATCATGTATGAAGAGAATATTAAATTCTTAAGCATCCACAAGTGGTGGTTTTCAAAATGTCTGAACAGGTTTTGATTAGATTTTTTTTTTTAAATGACATTTTATAGATTTTACAGAAAATGAAAAAATGCCCAAATGTTTAAAAAAAATAAAAAATAAAAGCTTTCATGGGGTGTCCTGAATTTTTCACATGACTGTATATATTAACTTTAATTTTCAACCTAAAATATATTTATATTTTTTCTGTTTCTATGCTTCTGTAAAGCTACTTTGAGACCATTTAAATTGTTAAAAGCAAATTTAAAACCTTAATTTAAATTACGAATAAACTGAATTGAAAATGTAATTGAATTTTGATCCAGTTGATGTCTGGGGTCATTTTCACCTCGAAAAAGGTCTATTTTTATGCAGAGTTTATTTCTGTTCTTTTTTTTAAATTTTTTTTATCTTTTTCTCATTATCACTCTCTCATTATGTTGGTAACATTTTAAATAAATACCATTTATACCTTTTTGACAAACATGATATTTTCAATGTATTTCACTGTTATGTTCACTGTTTAGTATATCTGAAAACTACATTCAATCAAAAGCATATTAAGTGAAAGTGACGTGACGTGACATATGGCTAAGTACGGTGACCCATACTCAGAATTTGTTCTCTGCATTTAACCCATCCAAAGTGCACACACACAGCAGTAAACACACACACACCATGAACACACACCCGGAGCAGTGGGCAGCCATTTATGCTGCGGCGCCCATGGAGCAGTTGGGGGGGTTCGGTGCCTTGCTCAAGGGCACCTCAGTCGCGGCCGGCCCGAAACTCGAACCCACAACCTTATGGTTAGGAGTCAAACTCTCTAACCATTAGGCCACGACTTCCCCACCATATTTAATTATTTAATAATTATTTATGTATTAATTATATATTAATTATTTCAATATTTAATCATTTATTAATTTAAAATGCAAAATTTGGAGTGCCTGTTGAGTCATGTACAAACCATATTTTCCTATATATCTGATAAATTCATCTTGAAGTCTTAACAAATATTAACTAATGTAATACACAGAATACACACAATGAAATAAATTTCAGTTTATACAGTGCACTGGTATAAAAATGTGATTTTATTTGTATATATATAAAAAAAATAAAAAGTTAAAAACATTTTTTGAATATATATTAAAAGCCACATTTTGTCTTAATATTGTCTTTAATAATTTTGGTCAGAAGGAACTATGTGGGTAAACGGAAGACATTTTGAATAAGTAATTTATGATGTATATCAAATTCGTCAAAATCACAAATCGAAGTCGTTGAAGAAATTTCCACTGAACTGGAAGGTTATGGTCAAAAAATCTAGTTTTGAGGCACTGTGTCACTTCAGCAATGTACTTCATGCCATCAATTTCAAACCCTAAAGCCTCAAATCTCTCTCCATGAAATTAGCACGATGGCCAGTGAATTCAGCCGTGCACAACACCATGTTTCTGTAATATACTTGAGCTGCAAACCTGCCATCACTCGTCCAATTTTCGTCTTGGCCCTTGAACTATTGTTGCGGTTCTTGTCAAGGCGAATGATAAATGCTCTTGTCATGTTGCATGTCCTTGCTTTATAAAAGTAGAAGCTCTTGCACTATGCATCATTTTTCCCCTAGAAGTGATTGGTTATGTATGACCACATTTTCTGATTTGATTCGATTTATTTTTCCTTTTTCTCCCCCAAATTTTCCCTGTGGTGACAAAAGCCAGATTTCCGTTCAATTTATGATTGATAGTCTGCCCAAGAATTTTAGTCCCATAGAAAAGGGGTTACTCAATTTTTAGATAAAAAAATGTAATTAAAGCTGAAAGTCTGACCTTTGAGCTCATATTTATGTAATTTCAACCTCATGATTCTGTAGTAGACAGTCAACATCATAACTTTGTCGATGCCTAAATATGTCAATAAACTCACTGTATACATGTACTGTATATGATGCATGTCATTTTTTGTAAGAATGTCCATGAGAAACACAAATTTAAGTTCTGTTAAAGCAAAGCAATCTACATCATTTATTGTTGTATGAGAGACTATCATTTTTCTTTTTATTGATCTTACAAGCCTTTTTTCAGATCAGTTTAATGACATTGGATATGTGCTTTCCCTGGATCTTACAACACAAGCCGGGGTTTATTTCCTCCAGGGTCTCCAGGGTCTATTTCCTGATTAATTGTTTGTATATTTATGCTAATGCTAACAGCTGTTGACTTTCAGGTGCTGAGAATGTTCATTTTATATGGTTTTGTTATTGGGTAGATGAGTGGACAGATGTCAAATTAGCACCAAGGCTAACATGAGTCGTTTTGTGTGTGTGTTTCAGTCCGTGCATGAAAATGTATCCTGTTCAGAACAAATGTGACTGAGCACGGCATGGTGAGTGTCTCTCTGTCTGCACCCACTTTTCAATCCTTTCTGTTGATTTCTTTGGTTTCGACACTTTCACACTTGGAGCCAAGACATTCTGAGAAAGCCCTCTTCGATTATTAATAAATAAAAGTAGATTTTTCAGATTTATTAACTTTGGAGGGTGGGTTTTGAATAAATATGCACGTGTAGAAACTCAAAAGCCAAAAAAAAAAAAAAGGGGGCTTCCTAGTTTCCAGGTTTGTTTAGACTCGGCCTTGGTAATGAATCAAAAGCTTTTACGTTGATTCATTGCAAAAGTGTTCGTTCAGCAGTCATTGAAAGAATCATTAAATGCTTGGCTATGAACAGTGACATAATTGATAAACTACTACGGTGATGTGAAAAATGTCATACACTTATTCATGAAGTGTATTTTTGGGTTGAGGTTACTGTAGTTGATAAAGTTGCATTTAGAGTATAGTGACCAAAACGTTTAAATATACTGTATGCTTTTGTAATGCCACCCACTTTATCCTCTGGTCAATCTACACCACTTGTGATTTCAGTGTATTCCTTATACTGGTGGTGGGAGAAGGGCAGAAGGTAATTTCAACATGTCATTAGCACCAGGATTTGTAAAGCATGTAAAGAAGAGCTTCTGTGTCTCAGGGCTTTATCTAACTACACAAATGATGAAATATGAATCTGTGTTGAACATGCAACGCCTAGGCTCGTACCAGAGCCGATTTTCTGCTATATGCAGTGTCAAACATCTCATTCTCACAGGTACATTGTATAGCCTTTCAGAAGAAAAGTGTAAACCCTTATGTCCTTGTTTCTGAATATAATTAATGTGCATGAGGTCTGGCACCCATGATTTACAAGATGAGTGCGAATAATGAAGAGGAAATTAACAAGACCATTAAACAACAAAACGATGCCTACACACTCTGGTAAAGTTTACAGAATTTACAGCCACTTGCTCCATACATAAGTTATTTGAAGGCTCATAACCAAACATTGGAGAATATGTTCCAAAAAAAAGCACAAAAAGAACAGTAGTGATGGAGAGACACTTCAATGACCAGAAGGACATCACTGGGAATAGATCCACAATCCTGTGCTTGAAGGTCCGGCGCTTGTTTCTGGTAAACACTTCATCTTTCTTTCTGAAAGAGTCTTTTAGGCTCTCCCTTTAGGTGTTCTGCTGGATTTCACAATGATTACTGTGTGCCCTCACCACAAACCTACTCATCCCCTCAAACATCTAATCCGCCTTCCTCCTCCCCAGCCTTATTGAGCTCCTCTGTTCACATTCATTTGAAAGTAGCTGCTGCTCTAGGGATCCTGTGCCTTCCTACAGAGGAGATTATTGATGGTCTATGTCATGCTCTGACACACACACAGGTTTATCTCACCAGCAATCCACAATTTTTATTTGAAACCAAACTATTTCCACATGTTCAGTTAAAACTACATTTGGGGTATAACAGACATACGTACGTAGAAACATACATATACAAATCCATGCAAAAACATGCATTAAGGCTTCACTGATGCTGTGAGGAGAAATAGGAAGGAAACCTTCCTTTGGGCAGTCAGAAAATAGTGTATATTAGATAGATGGATGGATGGATGGATAGATGGATAATCTACATGCACGATCTGTTTACCCAGGGTTCTCAGATTTATTTTGGGGCCCATATTGAACACCACACAGATTTCCTTTTAAGAATGACAAGACAACTATGGCCCTCATTCAGACTGTAGTAGACTGTAGTCTAAATCGTGGCTCGGAGTGATCAAGTAAATTTGGGTCGGAGAGATCAAGTAAACTTGATAAACTACAAGATCCCTCGAGGCATGTTTGTAACCCATCCAATCTGTATTTCATGAAATGGAGAGGTGACATCATTAATATACAAGTTTAGGAAATGACATTCACACATTTGTACAGTTTTCCAGTGTGCACATACGTATACAGGGAGCACTTATTCTGCATGGGGAAACCTTTGTTTCCAAAGACCCTGGAACCAGAGATTAGATCAGTTACTTAGGATCCTAAACATATAACACTTTTATGGTGAGTCTGCTCAATTGGAGTCCAGTCTGCCATAAAATACATTGTGATTCTTGTATTTGTGGAGAGAAGCTCTATAAAAAGGTATGGATTATTCAATAGGAGATGCGTTTTACCATTTAAGCATCCCTTGTCCATGATGTTGTACTTTGTTTTTCTTTATTTTACTTTCTCTAAGTCTGCTATTTGTGTCTTTATATAATAAACCGATTGATTACCTCTAAATACTCAGTAGTTGTTCTGCACAAAACATATGGTGCATTAAATGTACATTGATTTGTATGACTTTGACTAGAATTAGTTTTCTAACTGTTGGATGTAGGAGTATGTAGGAAAAGGTAACAGTATAATTGTCAGTAAGTAGGCTATATATAAGAGCCTCAGATGTAGATGATTTATGCTTCTATCCTGGGGTTCACTGGACTTTCTGGACTCTGGTTGCCCCCCCGCCTTACCTTCTTACATGGGCTAGTTTATAGCTCTTGATGTTTAGAAGATCATGTAGGACTAGAATTGATGCTGCAGCCCCCTGCTTCACAGTTGGGGTAGTGTTCTTTAGATTCACCCTTTGTCCTTTATACATGGTCAACCAGAATTTTTCTTTTCTTGACCTGATTGAAGATCAAGTCCTGCAAACTATTTTGTTTTCATGCTGGTCGAGGTAGGACACTATGGTGGTGTAGGCGCGACTTTCATATAAAGAAAGTAGCAAAGATATCAACAAAAGCTGCATGTGATCTTTTTTAAAGTAATACGTTATTTATCCGCATATTAAATTTGAGCCTTCTCCATTCTTTTGATGTGAAGTACATAAAAACTGAGCAGGCTTGTTGTCTCGGGACTTCTCGCCGGTCTGACGGAACTCCTGACATAGCTTAGCGATTTCTCAAATAATTGGCCATGTTATCAAGAATGTGTTCCAACAAGGCAATGATACAATACAGCTGTCGTGTTTTAAAAGAAAGTAGGTGACCTTTTCATTTAAGTGAGTAAAGTACAAACCTATTTTCCGTCTTTTTACCCTCTGAACATATTTTGGTACCAGGTGCTTCCAAACTCTTCACCAGTTCCTTTGTTTTTGTACTGGGGTTCAGTTGATGCTTTAGGATAGGAGGACATTTTCCTTAATGATTCAGTGACTGCACAACATTTGCATGAGACCGGTTGTGTCGTCAAAGCTTGTGGTATATTGGTGCATGTGAACATTTGAGCTAGTGGAATTTGGCATCCAGCAAAAAGTAAATCGGTCTCAAACCGATTGCTGTGAAATAACCTCTAATATGAGTAAATTTGGGGCTTAGCATATACGCCTCATACATCAGGGGCTGGGGGTTTGATTTCCATATCCACCCTGTGTGTGGAGTTTCTCACTGTGCTTCCGAGGTTTATTCATGAATGATTGGCATCTCCAAATTGACCTTGTAGTGTAAAGAAGTGTGTGATTTGTATTCCAGGCTCACAGTGACCCTGTGTAGGATGATCTGTACCGAAAATGGATGTATGAGCAAATTAGAGAACCTACTGTACTGTATATGACATGCAAGAAAATTTTTTTAAAAAGTGTGGAGACAAAACAAGTTGAAAATTTTGAGTTTATCAAACTTTTGGACTCAACTGTACTGTGGACTGTATATAATTTATGTAAAGGTCTGTTTGTTGGCCTAGAAAATCACTTTCAACATGTAAGTGTCTTGCTTACAAGAATCGTGCTTAAATTGTGAAATATTTATAACAAGACCAAGTGTATTTTTGCACTGCTGGTGGGAGACATGGTGCAACAAGTGTGTAACATTTTTAAAATCCACCATTGCAAATCCTTGTCGGTCTGAAGTTTTGTCTTGTCTGTTTTGCATTTCCATTGCCCTCTCTTATGCATGTGCAACATTATAAAACCATTTTTTAGCCCACTTCCTCACAATCTGTCCCATTTCTCACAACCTAGTTTTATGGATCTACATTATTAATGTCACCCTACTTCAACACAACTGTCTACTTTAACACAACCTAAATAAAAGCAGAATGAATTATTTTTATCTGCAACATATTAGAACAAAGAAGTTGGTTAATTACAAACAGATGGAGGAACAACGCTGAAATGACCGGTTGCACAGTCAGAGACAATGTTGATAAGGATTTCAAGTTGATTTCAATTTCAAGATCCTCACAAATGTATAAAAGGAGGGAGTGTGTGCTGAATCACTTTGGGCTTCATGCTTCATTTGATACCACAAATTTTAAGGGAGCAAGCGTACCACAGGAACGGTGAAAACGTCTATGACTGTCAATCTAAGCTTGCCTCTTTTTACACAGGTATAGTTCAATAGTCATGAAAATGGCCAGTGGTGACTTATTAAGGCTCTGGGTTGTTGATTGGAGGATGATCAGAGGATCAGGGTTCAAGCCCCAGCATGGCCACGGTTTGTCCCTTGAGCAAGTCCCTTAACCCTCCCTGCTTCAGGGGCTCTATCATAGCTGCCCCTGTGCTCCGACCCAACCTCCTCAGTTGGGATGTGCGAAGAAAAGAATTCCACTGTGCTGTAATGTATACAGTATGTGCGATAATAAAGGCAAAGCCAATTCATTCATTCATTAACAAGCTGGGGGTTCAGTTCCTACCTGACATAAAGCTAATTGTCATTTCAAAGATTGTCCATAGTCTGTGATTGTGCCCTGAAAATGGGTTGGCACCCTGTCCAGGGTTTCCCCCCACCTTGTACTCTGGATGTCTTGCCTTGTATTTTCACTTCTTTCTTTTCTACAAGTTACATTAATTGAAAGAAGTTGAAATTGAAAGAAGAAAGTAGGTACAAAACTATGACAATTCCATATTGGAGATTACAGTGTAACCATAATGCATAATTTAGGATTCAGTCAATCAATATGATACAATACATCAAGTTATAATGCTGTAGGTTTTGAAGTATTAGTTTTCTGATGTATCATTGGATTACTTGGTGCCTTTGCCTTGGATAACATATCTAGCAAGTATGTGTAGAATAACAAATAATATTTCCTCATACTACTTTCCTGTGTAATGAGTAAAACCATACAGAAATCACTATTATAAATGAACTCACCATCAATAACATTTCTCTCTGGAGTTCTTAGGTTTTGAAGTCTGACTTTTTTTTGCAAGCAGCCACTTTTTTTTTTGTTGAATTTTGAAACCCCCAATGCTCAAGAAAAGGCCAGAGCTCTGCACTTAATTCCCACAGTGTACTGTCAAGAACAAAAGTCACTGATCACCAAGACAGGAAATCCTGGCAAAAGACTAAATATTTTATTACTTGTTCTTCTTTCTTTCTCTTCTTCTTTTGGACATTCAGCTACCTGAAATGTCTTAGGAACTTTGGTTCCTGTATTTTTTCCTATGCAAAATTTACTGAATTTTATTTATTTATTTATTTGTTTATTCTTTTTATTTTTAACATTGTCAAGTCAATAGTATTTCTTGTCTACTCAGGACTTGATCAGTTAACCCCATTCATTGTGCTTACTGAGTAATAATATTGCTGCTCTTCTTGCTATATCACCTCCAGCAGAGTTTTCGACTCACGCTGTTCTTTGTCCATGAGCCGTGATCTAGCAAACCAGTACTGATGTGTTCATTTTGTGGAGCCTTCATAGCACGTTTGTATGTTGATCTGGAAAAGAACGTCTTGCCAAACGGCGTAAATGTAACGATGACCATTTACACAGACTAGCAAGCATTTATTTAGACCATATTAAATCCATACACAAACATAATCATTAAGAAAGCCTTTGGATTAAAATAAATATTTCAAGATATCACCACCATCCTGATCCCTAGACACAAGCGGCATGTTATATCGAACCATATCGAAGTCTGATTGTTTTGAAGTAGTTAAATAAAGCCAGAGTGTTGTAAATTGGTTGGAGATAATTTGGCAACAAGCCAGACATGGCAATGTTTGGAGTCAAAACAGCCTTATCATGGTTGTGCCTAGACATGACTGGGAGGTCTGCTTCTGTACGGACTTCCACAGGAGGAATGTGGTTTTCAAATTTGATGCATATCCAATAGCATGTATTGACAAGATCCTGGCGAAGATTGGGCACAGCTTTATTTTATACAGTCTTTTGTCTCTATAGTCCAAAGGGGATATTTTGTTTTCTTTTTGTTCCATTCAGCATAAACCAATATGTCTTCCTTCTATTATGTCTTGTCAGAATGCTGGCTGTGTTTCAATAGCATGAAACAGGTTATGAGACTCTGGTGTACATATGCGCTGGCCTATTTAGACAACAAAAGCATTTTAATAAAGACTTTCCAGATGTTGAGCAGCATAGAAATGATCCTAAAGTCCTTGAGACAGGCAGAACTGAAAATCTGTGAAATGGACAGCAGGGTGAAACAGAGTCTGGGCTTTCACAACTGCATCCTGAGATAATGGTCTATAGAAATAGCAGTGTGGCCATTGGCCAAGATCAAAAATGAGGTGAGACAGTTCTTGGAGCTGATAGTAGATCTGTGTGTAATTATTTGGACTAAACCAGCCCACTGACTGATCTTACAAAAAATATATAAATAAATGCAGGAGCTGATCCAATATTTGGAGCAATGCCAGTAGTTTTTTTTTTAAGATTATGGTTATGTTGTATGGAGGTCTTTACTTCACAGAATAGTGGAGGTTTTTCTACCAGGAAAATGGGGACTAGGTCAGAGTTTATGGTCAGATTAAGCAGGTCCCTCTTGATTTTTCGCCAATGATTAGATTACCACGTGCAGACACCACCCACCTTTCTCTTTGTGCTGCTAATTAGATGATAAGTCATCCTGGACATCTGCTCTGAAACCGAGTCCATATATTTCCAGCTTGGTTGAAAACTACAGCACCTGAAAATACCAATGAAAGCAAACAATGCCATTAACTTGCACATCTTGCCATCTTGCACATGGTAAATCATCAGCACTTGCTTGCTCATATGAAATGAAATAACTTCATAGGCACGTTTTAAAGCATCAGCAATACAAAACACAATGGCGCGGTAGTCAGTCATGTTTGCACAAGCACTTACAGTAAACAGCATTTATAAAGAAAAACGAACATCACGTCTGTTTTAAAAAAAGATATTTGACTGCGTCCTTTGTCATCTGCCTCCCTTCTCATCTGAAGGATTATCTTTAAATGGTGATTTTGTCAAGGACTGGGAAGCAAATGCAGCTGTTTATTGAGGTAAATAAAAGAAGCCAGGTACAGATCATCTGCAAAAGAAAGTGTATAATGTGAAACTTTCTATGCAAAAACATATAGGTTCTGAAGTCTGATATACAAAATGAGTTGGTGTTTTTTCTGGTTTTTTTTGTTTTTGTTTTTTTTTTAAAAAAAAAAGTATATATAACTATTTCAGTTTCTTATTTCTTTGTTCATACTATCTTAAAGTAGATCAGCATTAAGACCCGCCAGTCATGGAAGATGCCCCCGTGCGTCCTTCTGATGGAGAGCAAATGCCCTACAAATGGCACAAGAGAGCCTCTAATGGAGCAAGCATATGTCTGGCTTCCAGTAATTACCCTAATCAAGTCTTGCAGTCAAGTCGTCTTAATGAAACCTCTCCATTTCATTATGGAGCACTCCTCCACTCTTGGCCTTGAGGGCAATATTGGGCCACAGCGGGGACGAGAGTCGCATCGACAATGAGACCGGAAGAATTTTAAACCTTGAAAACGAGATCTGGCTCAAAAATTCAAGGTCTCAACAGCACCATGCTCCTGCGGATCTAACGGTGGCTATTATAGTGTAGGATTTGTTTTGTTGGACAGCTGTGGTGGATATTCTATAAATATTGATTTTTAAACATGCAGGCAATGTGTGATTTTTGCAAGCGATTATCTAGGAGCAACTTTATATCTGCATCTATGTTCTGTTACTCACATTCCTGTAAAATGCTGGTGGTGTTCAATTCCACAGACTTATATAACTGATGAGCTGGAGGTCGAAAAATGATTGAAAACCGATTGACAAGTCAGACTACTCAGAGGTAGGATTGGTAAGAGCACTGTAAAGTGAATTTACTTCCTCCTGCTGTCCAGGCCTGAAATTCCCAGCAACAGCCAATTGGGAGAAAAAAAAAAAGTTCTATGCATTCTGTATGTAATTCAAGTATTTTTTTTTTTTCAGGGTTCACATTATTTAAAATATTAAATACAGATTTTGTGGGTGTGAATACATTGCTAAGCTTCACAAGAGATTAGTAATAAGAATGAATAAAGAAAAAGACTAAAAAAAACTGGTTTGTCTGAAAAGAAGGCAAAAGTATGTTGGTAAAAAAAAAACAATCACAGTATGACACATCCATATGTGCCATCACAAAGAACTTTGGTGCATCACTCAGAAGCATTCAGGAGTTTCAGGAGCATGGAGGAAATACCTGGGGATGGACAGTTACACGAGGAGAGCTGGATAGGGCCGTAGAAGGGTAACAACCCAGAAACAGGACCAGTATCTGCTCCTTTTTTGTGAGGAACAAGAGGAGCACTGAAAAAGCCCTATAAAATGACCTCCGGGAGGGTACTGGTGTGCAGGTTTCTGCACAAGCTCAGCCGCATTCAGCTCAATTGCCATTTGCAAGAGAACATCAGAATTGGCAGGTCCATTGTTTGTGCCCAGATTTCTTTCTATGCTGCATGCAACCCAGCCTGAGCAGCACTGGTGGGACAATGATGGTCTGAGGAGGATTATCCTTAAGAAGTTTGCACAGACCTCCACATGCTAGCCAAAGGTACCCTTTCTGCTGTTAGGTACAGGGATGAAAGCCATTGTCAGACCTTACACTGGTTACCCATTATACAGTAATCTTTCCTTTATTTACAATTTATGCACGTCAAACAACATGTAATGTATATAATACAGTTATTCTATTCAGGGCATCCAGGGCAGAGCTATTGGTGAATTGTCTAAAGCCACCAGTTCCTCTCTCTATCTTGTACTTGGATGAGTCTACATAGAGGAGTGTAGTTTATTATTATATTAGAAGCCTTTTTTTAAATGCTTGCTCTAAATAATTTCTCTGTTTGCTGCATTGTCTTAATAGTCTTAAAAGTTAAAATAACCATGATGCAAGACTCTGAATCACTGTGAAACAAAATATGAAGTTATTGCCTCAGCATCAACACAATTGTGACAATGTTGAGAGGTTGATGCTCATGTCTGATACAGTCCATAGCTAAAACCTGGCACAGCACGCTAGGCGAACAGCCTTCCTTACAGTTTAAGGGCCAGTATGGACCTTCTCCCCTTTACTACAAAGTCTTTGGTAATGCTACCTGGGTGCCACGAGTTACATGAAATGTGGTTCTTTGAACATGGATAACTACCAGGATTCATAGTTATTCTGGAACAATGCTAGCTCAGCAAAGAGGAACAAGTTTCAAGCTTGGGCTTCCTGCAGACTTTGAGAAAGTGGTCAAAACAGAAGTACAGAATTTCATCATATCTCCAACGCAGCAGCAAGTATAGTTGGTGTTCCTACTTAAACAACTGAAAACAAAAAGCCAAGACTTGCATTGCTCTCAGTGAAAGCAAGGAAATAAACTTAAAAAGGAAAACAATATCAGTGGTTACTGTTGATTTTAGATTGTTGGGAAAAGGTGGAAGTCTTCAGAAGAGATTCTCTAATAGTCTTGGGCTCATAAGGGGAAGTGGTAGCTCAGTGGTTAAGGTGTTGCACTACTGATCGGATGCCTGTGAGTTCAAATCCCAAGACCACCAAGTTTGTCACTCCTGGGCCCCTGAGCAAGGCCTTTGTCAGGTAATATACTTATACTTATAATATACTTAATATAATTTTTATATATAAAAAAAAAATTTGCTGACTTTTAGAACATAAAGCTAATTTTTGTAACAAATGTGTATTGAATAAAACAGGAGGTCTTTCATTACAGTCAAATTGGACGCCCACCCGATAGTTGACTTGAAGACTTAAGATGAACTGATTAAACAAGTAAAATTAGGTTGGAAATAAAGCCCTGTAGCCGCACCAGCCCTTTCTGTTTGAGTGAAAGCCCCCGAGCTAAAACATCATTCAGTCTCTGTAGGTTTGTGTGTCATGCGTGACTAAGCGCTATGTAGTCTGGTCATCAGTTAATCAGAAGAAAAATATCATATTAATAACTGTTCGTCATATAGCTAGAATTTGACTTGCTGGCTTGCTTTGTTGATGGTCTAACCTGGTATTAGCAAAGACAATATGCTAACTTGGGGAGAAAAAAAATAAAGAAGCATTGTGTCTTTATATATTTATAGCCGATAAGGTACAAAAAATATACCAAGTCCCGAACAAGATTAAACTGATCCCATGGTTGATATTCTGATCCCATGGCACCCTGGGAAAAAGAAATATAAACCCTGTTTTAACACTGAAGATAGAACATTCAGTCCCTCATCCTTCTTTTACTCTTTTAGCCATCCACCATTCTCAAGGGGAAAGAAATTTAACAACTGCATGTAGGTATGACATCATAGAACTGGTTAAAAAAAAAAAAAGTTTTTTGTTTTTACAAATTTAATGTTCAGATGCTGTTCATTCAGACTCGCAGACCTCGACACGGTACGCAGGATGCATTCGCATGTGCTACGACCTCCTGAACAATTAGAATTCATTCCAAACACTTCCTACCTCCATTGTGTTCAGCCATGAGTCAGGAACTGACTCACCGTTCAACTGGGATTAATCTTTTTAAATGACACGTAGAGGAGCTGCGTGTTGGGGAACATGGGAGCACTGTCATGTCTCCACACAGACAGTAAATGAAGCTCAGGATCGAAAAGCCAGAGGCTTAAACGCTGAGGGAGAAACTGACACTAGCGAATTACAATAAATAAAAAAAGCATTATTCAATTTTAAATTGAGTTTTTTAACGTGTTATACAAAGTTACAGACGCAAAAGCCAAATTCTACCCTAGTATTAGTGACACTTGTGACAGATGTTATTACTCACCTTGCAACTTATGCCACACGTTTTTCAGCTGTCCAGTGCTACGTAGATTCTGGAGTGACTACTTTATGATTGTGTGTGCATCTGGACTGGTATATTAGATATAATTTTTTTTCCTTTTCTTTTTCTTTTTTAAGGGCCTGTCTAGATTTAGCTTGGTACAACACAAAGCAATTAGATACTCTGTCATTTTTAATTGCCAGACTACTGGTCGTTTCTTCCACGGAAATCCTACAGACCACCGAACCGTATCTGAGCGGCTTACTGTAGGACTGTTTCAAATTTGAGGATGAGATATTAGATTAGACGAAACTGAAAAATGTACTAAATGATGATTAGCGCTTCACTGGACATTTTTAACTCTGCAATTTCCACCCCTGCATGAACAACTCCCTGTTATGTTTTACTTTATTTATTTATTAATTTATTTTTCTTTGATCCTATTTTACCATCTACTGTATATTAACTGGAGTTGGAGGGGCTTTGTATTCTTTTTTTTTTTTTTTTCTTTTTCCCCTTGGTTTGCTGGTTTTTTTATGAATAGCTTTTTCTCTTTTTTCTCATTACACTCGTTTCACGTATCTACAGGCAGAAGTTGTAAACGGCTATAACTGTATCATATATAAATACATTTCCTGTTATTGGTGGCATGTTGATGCAGTGGGTGGAGTTGATGCTTCACCGCTCCAGAGTTTCTGATGTGTGTGTCGGCGTGGTTTTCCTCTGGGTTTTCCAGTTTCCTCCCACCTCCCGAAACTGCTCTGGTTTAGTAGGTGGATTGGCTCCTCTACATGTGAATGAGTGTGTGAGGACTGTACTGTATGTGTGCCTGGTGTACTGTGATAGAACACAGTGTTTCAGACGTTTTTGCCAGATTCACCACTTTAACGCTAACAGCTAAAATTGTCCGTGATTGTTCGACTAATCAGGAAGGTGTTCTTGGTGGCGCTGTAACACAAGTCTGTAGCACAAAAAAAAAAAACTCAAGCATTCTGATTTTGAACACATTGCTAGTATTAATGACATGCCAGTTGAGCTAGGGAAAGGGATTTGTTTCCATTCAGCAGTGATTTATGACCCTGTTGCATGTTGCGTGTGATATGTCTGAATATCGATATCTGGATAATGTATACTACAAACTATATATATATATATATATATATATATATATATATATATATATATATATATATATATATATATATATATACATTTTATATATATATATATATATATATATATATATATATATATATATATATATATTTTATATATATATATATATATATATATATATATATATATAATATTAAATTTACGCTGAACCATTTTATAAATATTTTATACCTCTCCTTGAGCAAACAAGCTCGCTCGTGAGTAGTGGTGTTTATTAGGAACACCTGCACATCTACCCATCCATGCGGTTATGCCAATCATGTGGAAGCAATGTAATGCATACATTTATTCAGATACAGGTCAATAGCTTCAAATAATGTTCACATCATACATCAGATTGAAGATCAGTGTGATCTCTGTGACTTGCATGCTTATTGGTGCCAGATGTGATCGTTTGAGTTGTTCAGAAAATGCTGATCTCCTGTGGTTTTCATGTTGAGGGAACAACTACTCACTAGCCACTAACAAAAACCCACCAATTAGAGATGAAACTAAACACCCTATCTGTTGAAACTCTAAGCTAAAGCTCCATCAGTCCTGAATCATTTGTCCTGTTTCTTAGTGCATCACATTGTGTGTGTCAGCAAGTCAGTGTGGGTGAAAGTCACTCTCTATTCCACCTCTTGCCAATCATGGTTTAGTCAAACTTATTTTATACCAAACGTCAAGCTCTGCTGACAGATGTATCCAAGCCGGCATATGACACACGTGTAGACGTTTCCCATCAATCCCAACCTGACACACTGACACATTGCTGACTGTGAATTAACGTTACAGGACCATCAGGGCGAGTCGCGGCAACTCCGGTACATTGAATTTTACAGGATTTTGTCTCTTAACTCTATTGTCGTGTTTTTCCATGTCAGTATTGCCATCAAAATTTCAGAATGTCTAATATGGATTTTCTTTATATTTATTAATGAGCAACATTTTTTTAAATAGCTAACTTGCTTTTCTGTAGCAATAATGAACAGCTTCTCCTTCACCAGCATCTTTACAAACATTCACTGACGTTCAAGAAGGCAATATGATACATTAAGATCCAGGGGTGTGTAAACTTTTGAGCAGGATGATCGGTATAATATATTATTTTGTTTAAAGACCATATATTTCCATTTATTATCGCCTTCAGAAACATGTTTCCCAGAAGACAAAATAACAGTTTACACCGATCATACTGTGCAAAAGTTTACCCCCCCCCCTCGTCCCTCCCTAATTTTTTCTGTTAATGATGTCTCCTTGAGCATCAGTGAACGTTCGTAGCTTTTGTAATTGATGTGTACGAGTCCAGTTGTCCTTAGTATGTAAAGATTGACTTCAACATCATATAGCCACTGTTGGAAAGGGGGGGAAATATAGAGAAGACATGACAAATAATAGACAGGAGGGGTTTTTTTTTCTCCTCCCAACAAAATGTTCAGTCATTGATCATTCAAATAACACACAGTATTCAGAATCAAGCTGAACTGGTGCATTTGTATAAATTCAGTAATCATCGTGTCTTGTGGATTATTTGTAAAAGTGTAGTGTGGAATTTATTTATTTTTTTGCCTTAACATTTTGCAGATTCTGCAAGGCGTATGTAAACTTCTGACCTCAACCATATGTGTGTGCAAACACAGATTTTAACCACTTTTTATTTTCTTCTTTAAATTTGATATGGCTTGCCAAATTTGCACTTGACTCACCTTAAATTTACAAAGTAGTTTCACTATATTTGCTGAAGATAAGCCCCATCTGGCATGCGTCCAGCTGCAGCTTGGTGATTAGACACTGCCACTCCTGCACACCCTCTCAGACGGACAGCATTTAGGTAGAGCTCATTTGATGGAACAGCAGTGCCATAATAGAATCAGGTTTTGGATTAGAGGAGTTACATTTGCACCTCAAGTCTGGGAGGGGAGCAAGAGTAAATACAATTTGGGGTTGAGTCACTTTGTCAGGTTTTCCATTCACTAAAATGGTGAGTGAAGCTGTGAGATACGAGAGGAATAGGGGTGTGTTTATTAAAAAAAAACAAACAAACATTTTTTTCTACACCATGTTAGTTTTTTTGTAGATGGCATGTTACTGCACTCTGTTTATTCGCATGTCATCTGTACTTGAAGAATGCTCACATATGATTCTGTATCATGTCTGAATGGTTGATGAAATCCAGCAACAAATTTCTTAGTGTTCCACAAAGGAGCTGAAAGTAAGGGTGGGATTTAAACAGCTGTGGATGTTGCTCATCATATTATTGGAGTGTGTGTGCGTCTGTCTGTCTGTGTCTCTGTGTGTGTGTCTGCGTATGAAACCACTGTTCAGTTGTGTACCCAAGTTATGAGCAGTACATGTAATACAAGTCATAATCCAATGTTCGTGCCTTGTGCAAAAAAAAAAAGAAAATCCTATCTGTATTAAATATTCATCAACAAGTAATCATTAACTAAATCAGTGTCATGCTTCATTTATATTTCATCATCCCATCACATAAAGATCCTACTAGGATGTGTGCGACTTCAGCACACAGAATTAGGCACCATGAAGGCGAACTAGCAGCCCAGAATAACAAGCTCTTTTTGTGCTGAAAAAGGGACATTACGTTAACCCCTTAAACTCCCATGATCCCTCTGTAGGTCTACGCCCGAAATGCATGTAGATATGTGTGAAGTGTACGAGATGTTTACAAGGAGTTAACTGAATCATTAATAACGTTTACTGAATAAGGTTTAGAATAAACTGACAGCTCACTGGATTTAGGCATCCTGGCATTGTGTACGTGTAAATATTTAGTTACGAAAATGAAGGATTTACTGTACAGCTCAGTTCTCCTCTGGCCTCCTCCACAGCTGGCCTTCGACTTCAAGTTTAATTGAATGCCATCAGCGAAGCAAACGTGGGCATGTAGGACTTATAGCATCTCTGTGGTTTCTGTCAGGATCAACAGATTGTACTGAACCGAGGTCCCTTCCAAAACTATTGGAGCAGCTTGTATATATATATATATATATATATATATATATATATATATATATATATATATATATATTGATAAACAACATAACACATTTTGTCAATCCAGCCAATTTCTAGACAAGCAAAACTGATAGAATATGTGTGACTGATGGGTGTTACTCAAGTGCGTCCTCTTAGATCAATTCAACAGTTAATAGCTCTGAATCTCAACTCTTGGTCTGAGCCCTCAGTTTCACCTGTGAAGACTGAATTTGTTGCTGAAAAGAACAAACCATCACAAAGATTAGAGAGCTATCTTGGCAAAAAAAGAATGAAAATCAATGAGGCACTGCTTAAGCACTAGGTATATGCTATACAACGGTTTGGAAAGTTCTAAAAAAGAAAGAAGCCACTGATGTACTGAGATGAAGCAGATGAAACGCACCGTTATGAGAACCTGGGTGGAAAAAAATAGTGACATCAACTTCCTTCACAGGCAGAGCAGGGGTTAACGTTCACAATCCACCATTTAATGCTGACTTGGAGAGCAAAAGTATAGTTCGGCAACCATTATTATCCTCTACGAAAGTGTGGAGAAAGAACCTACTACTACCACCACCGTGTTTCACAGGTGAGCTTGTATCATGGCTTGGCTTGCATGGCTGCTTCTGGAACCGGTTCAATAATCTTTATTAATGATGTAACTCATGATGATGGCACCAGAATGAATTCAGATGGTTGCATTCAATCTGATCGGGGGGAACTTCATCATGCAGCAAGATGATGATCTAAAACACATTGGCAGCACAACAAAGGACTTCATCAGGGGAAAAATAATAGAAGGTTTTAAACTGGCCAAGTCGATCACCATACACACCTTAACTGAATTGAGCAGCAGCTGAAGAGGAGAGTGAATGGAGAAATCCCAGGAAACCAACAACCCCTGAAGGAGGCTGCAGTAACAGCCTGGAAAAGCATCACAAAAGATGGAAACAATCTGATGTCAGGAAGTCGCAGGCTGATACAACAAGGTATACGAAACTTTTAAGCATTATATACTTTCATTTACTTCAAGATGTCTAGATGTAAATACCAGGAAATTAAAACTGACTCTCTTCTCACATTCATCTTTTGAGCTCAAAAACAAATCATTTGGCCTTTGCTGTTCCATTACTTTTGGAGAGGACTGTGTATGTATCATAATCTCTCAACTAGATTTGTAAAGTTCATCGCGACAAACTTTGATGTTGGCTTTGACAATGCAAGTATTCGCAAAGGCCAGTGGTTTTTGGAGGCGAGTGGACATAAGGGTCAGTGTTACTTTTGGAAGCAAGTAAACAAAGCTAGGGTGCCAAAACATTTGGAGGTAAGTGGAGACGAGCATGTGACATCATCAGAATACCCATGAGGTAGTTCTGAGTGCTTTGATATATGACGTGTCCATGTTGTAAAAAGTTTTTTGATTTTGCATATTTTGGGGGCGGGGCTGCGGGACAACCGGAAGGCCAGTCGGTACACCAAGTTAAAAGTTTGTTCAGAGTATCACCCTAAAGGAGCTGGCCGAGTTTTGTGTAGATAGTTCGAAAGCTTGCCGAGTTATAAACCTCCAAAGTTTATAATGGGAGTCTATGGGGGAAAAAGGCCAATTTGAGACCCGGTACCGGAAGTACCGGAACTCGGATGGCTTAGAAAAGTAACAGCAACAAACTTCAGACCAGGGTCTACAACATATCCGAATTTGGTGCATGTGGCTCGAAAGCCCTAGGAGGAGTTACTCTTGATAAATTTTTGTCTAAGCTTAAATAGGAAAACAGAATGTTGGTTTCTACAAAGCCAACATAATTAGCTGACTAGCTGGAAAGCTATTTGAAATATGTCTATAGTCTACTTATGTTGAGCTAACGAATATATTTCTCTACTCTGCTATATATAAAGTTTTAAGCACATTTTGGGTCGCATATAATCAGTCCGTTACTGACAAGTGGGCTAGACCAAAAAAGATCTATAGTACATTCATCAGCATCTCTTAGATGTTTTTATTTTATATACGCTGTATCTATTGAATCTGAGACAACAAGGGGACACAACAAAATATTGGAATATTGGAAAATGGGCCAATATTTATGAACTTGTTCGAAAGCCACTATATTAGGATTGCACGTACATCGCTCATTCATACAATTATCTAATCAGTCAAACATCCTAATGCATAAAATAACCATCACTGTTTAGGAGGCTTGGTTATTGTTCAGAATAAATTAAAGTGTGATCTCAGTGATTGTGGCATCGTACCAGATGGACTTGTGTTTCCCTAAATAGTTCGGAAACTGCCGATCTCCAGGGATTTTCCCCACACAACAGTCTCTGAGTGGAAATGTCTGGTTGATGACCGGAGACAAAAGACGCATCTCAGAAACATAAGGGAAATGAGCTGCAACAGAAGTAGATCAGCCCAGAACAGAAGTCTGAGGGAACATTGGGCACAGAAGCTGCACAGATTTAAGAACAGGAAAAACATGAGTCATTGAATCAAACGTGTGTCATTCTTCTATTTGCTGTACTTTGAACCTTCACCGGGTCACATGACCTGAAAAAAAAATAAAAGGATGAGGACCTTCTGTTGAGTCTAATACTTGCAGTCCTTATTCTAGTAGTTATTCCGGTATTGAAATTCCATTATCGTAGCTGAAGCATAAAGCTCATTGTACATCCTGAGGGAAAATGTCTTCCTTTACAGTCCTAGCAACTACGCAAGCCACAGTTGAATGAACTCGTTCTTTGTTTTTTACACAAGATCCTAGCAAATTATTTTGTTTTTGCTCACTGAGCTTATATTATAGTGGGAATTTGCATAGCTTGATAGCCCACCAAATTTCACACACTTCTCTCTCGCTCATGCACTCAAGCTTGTGTAGAAATGTATAACTACTCTGAAGACACTTTCAGCATGCACAGAGAGAAAGAGAGGGGAGCATATTAAAAACAGAATGAAGGAATTAATGAATAAATAATGTAGATATATTTAGACTCCATTGCATTGGCCACATACTCATTTCTTTATTTTCTAAGGAGTAAAAACAGTGACGGTCCCGAATGAAAATGAAATCAATCACATGCCATTCTGTCGTTCTTTACAGGACGATCGAGAAGGCCAGTGTAAACTAAACGTGAGGTCATCTTGCGGTAGTTCAAGTTCAGGTTGCTTTATTGTCAAATCTTCCACATGTACAGTACATACAGAGAATTGAAATTGCATAACTCTCAGTCCCAAGGTGCATACAGATAATACTAACAATAGAAATTAAATATGGAAATTAAATACGGTGCAATGTGGATTGGGTGGCAGTCGAAGGCGGGAGCCTCGGCGACCCAATCCCCGGACACGGAATCTGGCTCTAGGGACATGGAATGTCACCTCGCTGGGGGGGAAGGAGCCTGAGCTGGTGCGGGAGGTCGAGAGATACCGACTAGATATAGTTGGGCTCACCTCCACGCACGGCTTGGGCTCTGGAACCCAACTCCTTGAGAGAGGCTGGGCTCTCTACTACTCTGGAGTTGCCCGCGGTGAGAGGCGGCGGGCTGGTGTGGGCTTGCTTATAGCCCCCCAGCTCAGCAGCCATGTGTTGGAGTTCACCCCGGTGAACGAGAGGGTCGTTTCCCTACGCCTTCGGGTCGGGGAGAGGTCTCTCACTGTTATTTGTGCTTACGGGCCAAATGGCAGTGTAGAGTACCCGACCTTCTTGGAGTCTCTGGGAGGGGTGCTGGAAAGTGCTCCGACCGGGGACTCCGTCATTCTACTGGGGGACTTCAACGCTCACGTGGGCAGCGACAGTGACACCTGGAGGGGCGTGATTGGGAGGAACGGCCCCCCCGACCTGAACCCGAGTGGTGTTCTGTTATTGGACTTCTGTGCTAGTCACAGTTTGTCCATAATGAACACCATGTTCAAGCATAAGGGTGTCCATCAGTACACATGGCATCAGGACACCCTAGGTCGGAGGTCGATGATCGACTTTGTGGTTGTTTCATCTGACCTCCGGCCGTATGTCTTGGACACTCGGGTAAAGAGAGGGGCGGAGCTGTCAACTGATCACCACCTGGTGGTGAGTTGGATCCGATGGCCGGGGAGGAAGTTGGACAGACTTGGCAGACCCAAACGTACTGTGAGGGTCCGCTGGGAACGTTTGGCAGAGTCTCCGGTCAGAGAGATCTTCAACTCCCACCTCCGGCAGAGCTTCAACCAGATCCCGAGGGAGGTTGGAGACGTTGAGTCTGAGTGGACCATGTTCTCCACCTCCATTGTCGACGCGGCCACGCGGAGCTGTGGCCGTAAGGTCTCTGGTGCCTGTCGTGGCGGCAATCCCCGAACCCGGTGGTGGACACCGGAAGTAAGGGATGCCGTCAAGCTGAAGAAGGAGTCCTATCGAGCCTGGTTGGCTCGGGGGACTCCGGAGGCAGCTGATAGGTACCGGAGGGCCAAGCGAGCTTCAGCTCGGGTGGTTGCAGAGGCAAAAACTCGGGTCT
Source organism: Tachysurus vachellii (assembly GCF_030014155.1). Taxonomy (NCBI): domain Eukaryota; kingdom Metazoa; phylum Chordata; class Actinopteri; order Siluriformes; family Bagridae; genus Tachysurus; species Tachysurus vachellii. The sequence continues at coordinate 6,558,942 of NC_083465.1, read as the reverse complement.
GGGAAGAGTTCGGTGAGGCCATGGAGAAGGACTATAGGTTGGCCTCGAAGAAATTCTGGCAAACCGTCCGGCGCCTCAGGAAGGGGAAGCAGTGCCCTGCTCACACTGTTTACAGTGAGAGTGGGAATCTGCTGACTTCGACTGGGGACATTCTCGGACGGTGGAAGGAGTACTTCGAGGATCTCCTCAACCCCACCGACATGTCTTCCACTGAGGAAGCAGAGGCAGAGGGCTCAGTTGAGGACTCATCGATCCCCCAAGCTGAGGTCACTGAGGTGGTTGAGAAGCTCCTCAGTGGCAAGGCACCGGGGGTGGATGAGATCCGCCCTGAGTACCTCAAGTCTCTGGATGTTGTGGGGCTGTCTTGGTTGACACGCCTCTGCAACATCGCGTGGCGGCTGGGGACAGTGCCTCTGGACTGGCAGACTGGGGTGGTGGTCCCTCTGTTTAAGAAGGGGGACCGGAGGGTGTGTTCCAACTACAGGGGGATCACACTCCTCAGCCTCCCCGGAAAAGTCTATGCCAGGGTACTGGAGAGGAGAATTCGGCCGATAGTCGAACCTCGGATTCAGGAGGAACAATGTGGGTTTCGTTCCGGTCGTGGAACACTGGACCATCTCTATACCCTCACCAGGTTGCTGGAGGGTTCATGGGAGTTTGCCCAACCAGTCCACATGTGCTTTGTGGATCTGGAGAAGGCATTCGACTGTGTCCCTCGTGGTGATCTGTGGGGGGTGCTCTGGGAGTATGGGGTCCGGGGCCCTTTGCTAAGGGCTGTTCGGTCCCTATATGACCGGAGCAGGAGTTTGGTTCGCATTGCCGGCAGTAAGTCAGACTTGTTCCCGGTGCATGTTGGACTCCGGCAGGGCTGCCCTTTGTCACCGGTCCTGTTCATTATTTATATGGACAGGATTTCTAGGCGCAGTCAGGGGCCGGAGGGAGTCCGGTTTGGGGACCACGGGATTTCGTCTCTGCTTTTTGCAGATGATGTTGTCCTGTTGGCTTCTTCAAATCAGGACCTTCAGCGTGCACTGGGACGGTTTGCAGCCGAGTGTGAAGCGGCAGGGATGAGAATCAGCACCTCCAAGTCCGAGGCCATGGTTCTCAGCCGGAAAAGGGTGGCTTGTCCCCTTCGGGTTGGTGGAAAGCTCCTGCCTCAAGTGGAGGAGTTTAAGTATCTTGGGGTCTTGTTCACGAGTGAGGGAAGGATGGAGCGGGAGATCGACAGGCGGATCGGTGTATCTTCTGCAGTGATGCGGTCGATATACCGGTCTGTTGTGGTGAAGAAAGAGCTGAGCCGCAAGGCGAAGCTCTCTATTTACCAGTCGATCTACGTTCCTACCCTTACCTATGGTCATGAGCTTTGGGTCATGACCGAAAGGACAAGATCCCGGATACAGGCGGCCGAAATGAGTTTCCTCCGCAGGGTGGCTGGGCGCTCCCTTAGAGATAGGGTGAGGAGCTCGGTCACTCGGGAGGAGCTCAGAGTAGAGCCGCTGCTCCTCCACATCGAGAGGAGTCAGCTGAGGTGGCTCGGGCATCTGTTCCGGATGCCTCCTGGACGCCTCCCTGGGGAGGTGTTCCGGGCATGTCCAACCGGAAGGAGGCCCCGGGGAAGACCTAGGACACGCTGGAGGGACTATGTCTCTCGGCTGGCCTGGGAACGCCTCGGTATTCCCCCGGAGGAGCTGGAGGAAGTGTCTGGGGAGAGGGAAGTCTGGGTGTCCCTGCTCAGACTGCTGCCCCCGCGACCCGGCCCCGGATAAGCGGTAGAAGATGGATGGATGGATGGAAATTAAATAAATGAGGTAGGTGGAGTACTTAGTGTTCATTTCATCAGAACAAAAACAATCCTCCATGCAAAGCGATACAGTCAATGAACCGAACCGTATGCACTAAAACAACAGTAGGTTAGAGCGCACAATTTTGTACACAGCTATTATGTCTGCACTATACAAGGTAAAGACGTCAACAACAGTCAACTCTCTGCAAGACACGATCGGATTGCCTTCCAATACAAGCCGGACCTCACAAATCCTCCCTCACAAAACACTCCAGATCTGGTCTCTGTATGAAAAAAAGGGAATATATATATCTCTGTAATTCTGCTTGTAAGTGTCTCATTTCAGATAAAAGGAGGACATTATGAAGTAGTCATGAGGCCAGAGGACTGCAGCAGGTACAGACAGAACTGTAATTAGAAGTGCGATCTTTTTTGGAAAGCATTTTTCCATCAGGCTCATGAAAACAATATCAGTGTAATAAAGGTAGATGAAAAAAGTGGGAGCCCCCTCTCTCTCTCTCTCTCTCTTTCTCTCTCTCTCTCTCTCTCTCTCTCTCTCTCTCTCTCTCACCCGCATGCAAATGTTTGCATGCACCTCAATCGTGATTACAGTTATTATACACTTATTCGCTGAAACATAATCACACCCTCAGTGAAACGTCGCTCTTCTACAGGAAACGTGCTTTACAGGCACCGCCATCTTCATCGAAAGCAAAAATCCAGATAGTAAGAGTCATGCCTTCATTCATCTCTTCAGGCCGTCTAGATGACATATAATTAACCCCAGCATCTCTTCTAATTATCATAAGCTTATAATTATCAGGACGCTGGCTCCTATTCATCAATGTTCCGTTAGACGATCGTCTGTGCAAATTCTTGTTCAGGCCAAATTTATATTGGTTTGGTTATCTGGCCAGATCTGTAAATTAGTGGCAAGTTGAATTGAATGAAATGAATTCAAATGGCTGTGTGAATCTCATGTACATCAGAATGACACTTCATTTACAGAGTGGGAAAAATACTATCAAACATTCCAAACAATTTCCAACCACTCACTGACTCACTCACTCACTCACTCACTCATTTTCTACCGATTATCCAAACTATCTCGGGTCACGGGGAGCCGGAACGAATTAACTATTACTAGACTAGTTCCACACCGTCTGGACTTCCACACCGTCTGGTGCGGGCTGAAAGCTCACAGTGCTGACAATTGGTGCCTGGTTGCTACACTTGAGGAAAGTCACACTTGTGTTTAAAAGGTTAATTACCTAACACTTCAGGTGTTGGCAGCGAAGTAACAAGGAACAATTTTTTTCTCTTCGTAATCTTCATTCATTCATTTTCTACCACTTATCCGAACTACCTCGGGTCACGGGGAGCCTGTGCCTATCTCAGGCGTAATCGGGCATCAAGGCAGGATACACCCTGGATGGAGTGCCAACCCATCGCAGGGCACACACACACACACACACTCATTCACTCACACAATCACACACTACGGACAATTTTCCAGAGATGCCAATCAACCTACCATGCATGTCTTTGGACCGGGGGAGGAAACCGGAGTACCAGGAGGAAACCCCCGAGGCACAGGGAGAACATGCAAACTCCACACACACGAGGCGGAGGCGGGAATCGAACCCCCAACCCTGGAGGTGTGAGGCGAACGTGCTAACCACTAAGCCACCGTGCCCCCAATTTCCAACCAAATTCAGGAAAAAAATACAAAATGGGCTAAAGGTTTGGTTATGATGGCTTTTCCTAAACTTCAGTTGCACCTAATACAACAAAATGACACATAGAACACTGGATTGGGCTCAAATAAGTTTGTTGATTAGATTTTTTTTTTCTCTTTTTAAGTGAACTGTAGCTGGAGAGTCTTTCTTATTTTAGAAGTAGTAAGAAAGTATAGTACCATTTACTGCCATTCCCCTAGTGTCTAATCACAAACAATTACCCTATTGTTTTTTTTTTTTTGGTTTTTTTGTTTTTTTTTAAACAAAGCATAGATACAATCTCAAATAATTAGTTTTTATCAAGTGAGGTTATTCACCCAGACACTGCAGCAGCATCAGGGGAAATAAGCAACGCTGCAGGAATATGTGACACACGTCAGCAGCAGCAGCAAGGCTCCTGAGAGTAGATTTACTTTCGCACGTCAACATTCGGAAGAAATTTCAGATCTGTATTTAATAATTTAGTAAAACAATAGACCCCAAACCTAAACCATAGACAATTGTATGGCTGTGAAACTCAACCATTCTTCTTCCTGAGCGTGCACTTCTTTTTTCTTTTCATTATTATATATCTATGCATATTATATAGACAAAATCAGAGGCTTAATCTAACAATCACTTCTTTTGCAACCAGAGATCGCAGTTAGGACTAATTGTCTTGGCAAAATATTAATCACAAAGCACCAGACCCATAAAATTACAAACATATGTCTGTAGATACATAGGGAACATTAGCCATGTTGAGACTTGAGCTTATGATCAAGAGTGTAGCTTTTGATATTTTAGGTGACTTAAAATTAGTAAAAAATTAAGAAGATATATATTTAAACCCAGAGGTGGGTAGAGTAGCCAAAAATTGTGCTCAAGTAAAAGTACTGTTACTTCAGAATAATATGACTCAAGTAAAAGTAAAAAGTATACATCCAAATAATTATTTGAATAAGAGTAAAAAAGTACTTGGTGAAAAAACTACTCAAGTACTGAGTAACTGTTGAGTAATGTCTGATTTCTTTTTTAATACGACAACAATCAGACAGACAAAAATATGGTGGCCGGGAAGTGCAAAACAAATTAACAAATCCGAAAACACATTAACAAATCCGAAAACACATTAACAAATCTGAAAGCAAATTAACAAATCCCAAAACACATTAACAAATCCCAAAACAAATGAACAAATCCGAAAACAAATGAACAAATCCGAAAACAAATGAACAAATCCGAAAACAAATGAACAAATCCGAAAACAAATGAACAAATCCGAAAACAAATGAACAAATCCCAAAACACATTAACAAATCCCAAAACACATTAACAAATCCCAAAACAAATGAACAAATCCCAAAACAAATTAACAAATCCGAAAACACATTAACAAGTCAGACAACCCGGAAGCGGTTGGTATAGTTTGTGAATGGAAACTTACCATCATCGGACGAGACACCTTTCATTCGCCTGCATATCTTTAATGACAGGTGTCTTGTCCAATGATCGGTAAGTTTCCATTCACAAACTATACCTACCGCTTCCGGGTTGTCTGAATCGGTGCACGAAACAAATTAACAAATCAGAAAACACAACGACATTTCATACAACCCGGAAGAGGTTGGTATAGTTTGTGATTGGACAAGACACCTGTCACTCAAGGTATACATGAAGTTCAACAGTCTGCCGCAGGGAAAAGTTGGAATGGATGGATGGAATGGATTACTGTCGATTACTGTGGATTAATTCTGTTATTTTCTTATATTTACACATAAGATTCCATACCTGTATATCTTGAGTGACAGGTGTCTTGTCCAATGATCGGTAAGTTTCCATTCAAATACGATACAGTACCTTTTCTGGGTTGTCTGACTTGTCGTTGTGTTTTGGGATTTGTTAATGTGTTTTGGGATTTGTTAATTTGTTTTCGGATTTGTTAATGTGTTTTGGGATTTGTTAATTTGTTTTCGGATTTGTTAATGTGTTTTGGGATTTGTTAATTTGTTTTCGGATTTGTTAGTGTTTTGGGATTTGTTAATTTGTTTTCGGATTTGTTAATGTGTTTTGGGATTTGTTAATTTGTTTTCGGATTTGTTAATGTGTTTTGGGATTTGTGTTTTGGGATTTGTTAATTTGTTTTGGGATTTGTTAATTTGTTTTCGGATTTGTTAATGTGTTTTGGGATTTGTGTTTTGGGATTTGTTAATTTGTTTTGGGATTTGTTAATGTGTTTTCGGATTTGTTAAAGTGTTTTGGGATTTGTTAATTTGTTTTCGGATTTGTTAATGTGTTTTCGGATTTGTTAATTTGTTTTGGGATTTGTTAATGTGTTTTGGGATTTGTGTTTTGGGATTTGTTAATTTGTTTTGGGATTTGTTAATGTGTTTTCGGATTTGTTAATGTGTTTTGCACTTCTCGGCCACCGTACAAAAATACAAAATAATCTTTAGGCAAATTACTGTATGGCTCATCCAGTCAATAAAATAAATTTAAATTAATTACAAAATAGCTTAAATTAAAATAATTCAGGTAAATTCAAGTACTTAATAAATAAAATAATAATAATAAAAAAAAAATGCACAAGTAACACAAATTTCCAAACCTTTATACTTTTTTACCAGGCAGAACTAGAACGAGGCAGCCCATAAATTCTCATAAACTGTGTGTGTGTGTCTCCAGTGACAGAACAACAGAAGGAAACACACATTTCATTTCTTTTGTGTTGTGATTGTTGCACATTTGATGCCTTGATGAAAGGGCAATAATAATGAAATACATCTCTACTCCTTTAATTAATTTCAGGAAGCCTCTAGTACTTTCCTTAGTTTCAGGTAAGCTAAAGCTTCTGGTTGCAAAGCTGTCTTTGTTTCTCAAAATATCTTCCTTCATGTTCATCAGAACAAAGAAATTTATACAGGTTTGTAACAACATGAGAGTGAGTAAATGATGACAGAATTTTCATTTCTACCCTTTATACTATCCCTACATCATACTATCCCTTTAAATATGTGTGTTCGGCGCTGCAAGAAACAACACGTCTGATATCATCTGTTTGTCGGCTCTTGCGGCGCTGAGTAAAGTTGAGCACATAAAACTCGAAACAGCTGAACTCGACAAAACTGCTGTGTTGCTAACTAACGCGTCCCGCTGCTGAGATTAAGTATGGTAACGTGACGAGACTGCACAACTACGTTTGATTGGTGAAACACAGTCACGTGGTAGAGCCTTAGCGGAAGTTTCTCTATCTGTCAAAATTAAACATTAAAATTGATGTAGAATACCAAAGAGGTAAAAAAAAGTATTGTAGCCTCATTCATTGTAGCCTAATGTAGCGGAGTAAGAGTACAGTTTCTTCTTCACAAATCTACTCAAGTAAAAGTAAAAAGTATAGTGATTTAAAACTACTCCTAGAAGTATAATTTTTTCAAAAACTTACTCAAGTAAATGTAACGGAGTAAATGTAACTCGTTACTACCCACCTCTGTTTAAACCCTGCTATTTGCTCCCCGGGGTGATTTTAAGACCAGTAAGAACTACTGGTGTGTTTTGGATTGTCTGAGAAGAACATGGAAAAACTCCACATGGAGATCAGGATCAAACCAGGGAGCACGCAGCTGTGAGGCAGCTGCACTACCGGATGCTTTCCACTGTAGTCTACCAGCATTGTAATTGCAGTGATGATTTGCTTATCACTTTATTTCTTTACTTTCCAGTCTTTAAAGAACACTAGCCATCATTTCTAGACCGGATAACTGCGACTCTTTCCAGCCTCTGAGCTCCATTCAACCTCTCCAGCATGACTCGTTTTCATCCTCTTCCGCATCATGTTTTTTGACACCACCCTGTTTCTGTCATCTTTCCTACTATAGCTGCCCGTGTCAGATTTACAGCACTGATGCTTGCCTACAAAAGCTAAAAAAACTTCTCACACGCCGCACTGCACCACACTCCCTCTGTACGGCTGGACCCACCATCTCTCAGGGTACAGTGGTGGTTTGCATCGAGTCTCTTCTTTGTTCTGGCCCCTGGATGGTGGAACAAACTTTTCCTTGATCGCTGACCAGCTGTTTTAAGATATACCTCATGCTGAATAAGGTAGATTAGAGTCTGTGTGCTTTTCTTGCTACATTACCTCCTGAGAGAGTTTTAGTCTGTGACCTAATGAGCCAGTATCAGGGCGTATTTAATGATAGAGACCTCAATGTGGATTAGGATCTCTGCCAAATGCCATGAAATGTGAATGTTCGAATTAGACCAAATGCAGAAGAATGGAAATGCTCAGCATCAAAGTCTCTAGTAAGCACACAGTGTCTTGGGTATAAGTCCAGGGAAACGCATTGTCTGCTTCAAGCAATTAAAAAAAAACATTCTGCATCATTACTCGAGGACAAACACTTCTCTAGAAGCTGGTGGCATCAGCTATTACACCAGTGTGTAGCGTGTACTGCTGACAGAGCCAGCTCAAGTGGTGTGTGCTGCTGGATCCAAGCTGAAGGAAGGTCTCTTTTGTGTAGTCTGCACTTGCAAATAAGATCCAGCACTGAACATAACTCGTGAATGACTGCATGGCAGATTAAAGACCACCACACCATCTGAAATTTTGTCTCGGGGTACATGTACAGCGTAGCTCGCCATCTGACTTGCCGTACTGCCTGCAGGGCTTGCCCAGAGTGTCTGTCAGCAAAATGTGTCCAACTCTATACCCACGGGTCAAACACACCCCGCTGCCTCATTTCATTCAGGCCGCACAACAGCGATACAGAACGAATTAACTATTACTAGACTAGTTCCACACCGTCTGGAGTTCCACACCGTCTGGTGCGGGCTGAGAGCTCACAGTGCTGACAATTGGTGCCTGGTTGCTGCACTTGAGGAAAGTCACACTTGTGTCTAAAAGGTAAAGAAACACTTCAGGTGTTGGCAGCGACGTAACAAGGAACAATTTTTTTTTCTCTCCGTAATCTTTACAATTATATTTACAAATTCGACAGGCTCACATTTCATTAAAATTTGGAACAAATGACCAATGACTAATCTTGCCATGTTATTAACTGAAATTCCACTGAATATTCTGGCATGTTGGTAATAGAAGGAAATTGGCACCTTATCTCAAACATCCTGATCTATTTTTACTGCAGTAGGAAGAAAGGGAATCTCCAGCAGGCTTTGTGTATATTGTAGCTCACTGTTGTCTCTGATTCCTGCTGTGACCGGAGCACAGCCTGAAGAAGTCTACCCCTGTTGTTGCCCGTCTGCCTCAAGGTTCACTGGCTTTCCCTTTATATGACTTCATATGTCATATCTATAAAAATAGACATGTGTAGAAATGTATAAAGATGACCATCTAATAACTAAGTTCCAGGGAGACCCTCAGTTTCCTATGTGAGAACATTAGCACCAGCTTAGATAAAAACTAGCCCAAAGAAAGGAAATAGCACCTAGGCAATATCCATAATCGTCCATTATTTTATTTATTTATTAAATACCAAAATACTTGTAAAACCCAATCCATTGCACCTCAGGCTGTCCTTCCTGCGTGCTTTTCTTGCATTAGGTTTTTATTTTGTTAAGCAAAGGTCACTGACGAACAGTATGTGATCTGAAACACAGAATATACAGTGGAGACTAAACATCTGAGGACTGAGGATCTGAAAAATGTTCCATAGCAGGTTGTAAATTGATCCCTAATTGAGCTCAGTGGCAACATTGATAAAGGAGAACACCGTGAGATGATGTAATGAAGAAACCTCGAGAGGAAACGAACTCAAACCAGGTGGAAACCCATCCTCATTGTGTGTGATTATAACTGTGTACAATATGGTCAAAAAGAACAACTGTAGCCAAGAAATTCATTCCAGTTTTAACTTGAAGTCTATCTTGTTGAAGCTATCAGATAATCACTGATGGAGACTTGATGGAGCTCAAAAAGGTTTGTGGCAATTGCATTGCTAATGTTATAGTAATTACAGTCCTGAGCCACATTTGTAAGTGGAAACATCCCCAATAATCTCATGGCTCAACCATGAATCATGGCAATATTGACAGGAGTTTCATAGCTTCTTTATATTTGGTACTTTTCCCTTTCTATTTTAAGAACAGTGTTCACTCGAGCTGAGGCAGACTCCACAAAACCTTGTTAGAGTGTTGTCTGAATCTTACAAAGAGGTTAACATGGTCACTGAAATGTGCTTGCATTTAAATAGTGTCACGTATGTCTTGAATCTGCTGTCAGTGAAGACTTATTCAATGTGTTTGTGGCGTTTTCTTGTGCAAATTTTGGAATACTTTCCAATTCAAACTCTCCTAATGTTGAATTACATCAGTGCACAAGGTTATGTGTCTGTCTGAGGGTTCGTTGGCTCCTTGGCCTTAAAACTACTTCTCTATAGCAGTGATCTTGAAGCAGTGAATAGAATAAATGCACAGAAGAGGAGGACTGGCCCCTGGCAGCATGTCAACAACACGATCCTAGGGTTGGTGTAAAGGGAATTTGGTGGTACTCTTCTTGTTGGTGGTAATCTGTGGTCGCTCTCTAATGCCTTGGGCTTTTTGTGAAAGTCCAACTGCACTGGAACACCAGACAACAGTTTGAGCAATTTGGTGACAAGGTTGTGGGAGACTAAGGACATCTATACATCTGTCAGTACCAGGTCTCAGAATGGTTTGTTTCATTTATATTTAAATCTGTTTTGTATTTAAATAGTTGGTCGATTCTTCTTGAGCTGAGTCTTAAGTCAACAATCCGGACCCTCAAAGATTCTGCCAATGCTGTCCTTGACTGCAAAGCACTAAACTTTCAACTGCTCAGATATCAGCAAATCAAATCAAATTTTATTTGTCACATACACATACATACAGAGTACGACATGCAGTGAAATGCTTTTTACGTCTATCCGGTATTCAACCATAAAAAGGAATGGAATTAAGGATAAAAATAAAACCAAAAGGAGTTAGACAAATAAATGTATAAACTATATAAAATATATGAAATTATATGTAAAAAATGTATGTATATACAGCATGTGTATATATCTGTTTACGGCATATGCCAAATTTTGTACATGTAAAAAGATTTAGGGTTAGATGCCAGTAAAGCCTATCACATGCTCTGTGCAACCATGAGGAGAGCTCCTGTACTGTAGTTGTACCCCACAATATTTTTGTGATTCTGCACTTTGTTGGGTAGTAGAAAACATTGTTTGCAGTCCTGATTGTGTTTCAGGCCTTGACAGGATTTTCCCCAATTGAATTATATTAGTAGTAGTATATAGTAAGTATATAGTAGACATGATTATTATTACTTTATTAATAGTAAAGTTTGCACATGATCTCTTTTCACTGCTGCTTGTGGAAGATAAACCTGTTATAACTGGCCATGTAATTTGCTTCTTTTCATACTCTGGATCTGACTATTGGCAGATTGTCTTTCTCCAAAGTCCAAGTCTCTACCATGTATGCTGGGTTTCCCGCAGAAAAGTTGTCAGTTAAGGTGGTAGGGTTCGGCGGGTGGGCGGTTCCCCGGGGTGGGGTGGGCGGTGCCCCCCTGGGGGTGGGGCAGTCGGTGCTTCTTTGTGAGATAGAACTCTGTACTACATTTAACAATTATTTATTTAACACTGAATATAAAATTTAAATAACATATAATAATAAATAAGAATTTGATTTGTACTTGGTCCAGATTTTAGACACAGCTGACTGGGAACAACTAACATCTTTTGCAACATTCCGTGAAGATTTACCTTCTTCGAGAAGTTTGATAATCCTTTCCTTTGTTTCAACTGACATCTCTCGTGTTGGAGCCATGAGTCATGTCAATCATCTTGGTTCAACACATCACTAATGTATGCAAGCGCTCTTTTTTAACTGCAGACTAATTAGCAGTTATAATCAGATACAGGTGTTTGTTTTACAAATGCAGAGTGCATGGTGATTCCATATCATTTTCCTCAGATTTGTGTGATTCCATATTTTTTACCTCTGTTTGATCTGTAAAAACAGTTGTAATTGACTATAGTTATCTTTCTTTGTTTTTTTTTTTAAGCGTTTTATACAGCCAGAAGTTTGGATTGTTGAGTGATATTTGTTTTGTGGCATATATGTGCTTGTGTTTTTTTCTACACAATTAAACATTTGAATGAACATCTTCTGAGAGGGCTGATTCCATACTTTTTGCCAGGGGTTGTAGTCGAAAAGATGAATGGCGGATATGAAGGCGAACTGATGGTTGTAATAAAAGCAATCAGTCCCTTTCACATTTTGGCTGAAGAACAATATAAAAGAATTATTCTGCCACCTCACAATCTCTTAACAAACATACATGAATGATTGTAAAAGTACAACTTGGCCAACATTGTACATGATGTTTCCCAAGAAACTGTTGGAAACCCAAAAGGGCTTCTAAAGATATTCCAAAATATGATCTTGTTGTTACTGTTTTGGTCAAAATCAAGATAGTCGATTCTTCTGTTTCAATAGTTTTAAGACTGTTGATTAGCCCTTTCTGCCTACATTTATTCATTCCACTGTTGGCAGCGGTTACCAAGATTCCATTAATATCATTCATTCTTACGGCAAGAAGCCATTCAATAAAAAACAATCAGCTAATCTTCTTTTTTCTCTCCTAGGTACATTTGGTTTCTCCGTTTGCAATAAACCTCTCTTGCTCTCAGGAGAGACATGTGACCCAAACCGATCCCTTAAAGCCTGTGATTTTTAAGCAATATCTCACAGAGCTGCAGGAGATCACAGCTGAGTTGATCTTCACTACAACGGCACAATTGCAAGCGTGAGATTGCTTTTATACAAAACAGTTCTGTAAGCAAAGTAATTAATATTGAGGAGCTTGACATTTCAGATACAATATAGCCGAATGTTGTTTGTTTTTGCTCCAACAATGAAAATGGCCCAAAAATGCCACAGCTGTGTTAGTGTTAGTTTTTCAGATTAGTGGAGCTTGTGAAACTCTTTCACGTCTTCAGCCAGGGTTCATTCTTAGTCTGTTGTGTGAAAGGAACTCTCTTTACTTGGACACGGATGGTTTGTTGTTTAGTCCGTCTTGACACAGGCCATGGCATGGTCTAGAACCTCTCTAGAAAATTCAGTGATTGAAATATTCCCACATTCCCTGCTTTCTACTGCAGGGTGTTTAGTATGCGCTGCAGCCAGCTGCTCCTAATCCGCGCATTAGGAATCATTAAACTCCGTGATATCCTCTCTAATGTGTGTAGTGTGCCTCCATCCATCACAAATTCACAACATTTCACACTAGAGCTCACGGATCAGTTAATTTAAGAGACGTCACTCTTCCTCTGCTGTGCTTTTCTTTCCTCCCAATAAGGCCTTGAACTTCTAGCCTCTTCAGAGCACTTTTATTTTCCTGTCATTTAATTTGTACTTAGTGTAGAGATGACAAGGATAAGTGGTTTTCAAGAAGCTCTTCGAGCAAAGGATTGCAGCCAATATGAATTATTTGTCTTTTTTTGGGTGAATTATTGTTTGGTTTTATTTTTCTATCCAAAGACCATGAAATAAATATTTAAAAAATGTTTTGGATAAAAACATTATAAAGAACTGAAACTTGTACCTAGTCCAAGAGATCGTCATGTTATCTGAATTATAATATTAACTGTTTTATGGAACGTTCGCATTCATTTAAGCAAAGGTAACTGAATGGTGGAGAGACTGCTTGTTTGGTGGCAAAACTATTCCATTGCTGGTCATGTCAGTGTTTCTTTGTGTAGACGAATGATTTGTATACTGTATGTGCTTTCTGAACATTTTAGATTTACTCGGCGTTTATAATGCTGATATAATGTGCTCCACCCTTCTGGGAAGGCTTTCCACTAGATACTGGAGTGTGGCTGTGGGGATTTGTGTTTATTCAGCTACAACAGCATTAGTGAGATCAGAGACTGATGTTGGGTGAGGTCGTCTGGGGTGTATTCAAAATTCATCCCTAAGGTGTCCGTGTGGTCGAGGTCAGGTCTCTGTGCAGGACTCTCGAGTTCTTCCACTGCTACGTTGGTACTTCATGTCCTCATGGAGCTCAGTGGTTTTGTGCCATACAGCATGTGTAAAAATGACGACTTTGTGTGTTGTTTAAATAAGTATAACCGCCATTTATTATTACATATACATTTCCCGTATTAAAAAGAACCAGCCAGAGTCGACATTTGCATACAGCATACAGTCCTTTATTGAAAATTCTTTCTCTTATATAAGTGCAGTTTGATGCAGAACGACACAACACAAATCTCCACCGAGAACAAGCAGTAGCACGCACTGGGCTCCTGCATGGATGTCATACACAACCTGTACAACATCCACTGCAACTGAAAACCTCAGATATTTAACACACAGCAATTTTTTATTTATTTATTTATTTATTTTGTAAAGAAAACTACTTTTTTTTTCTTATTTGGAATACGTTATAGGACACATATGTTATCCTTCTATGTCAATTAAACCCGAACTTAAAATGTCATGATCTAATTAAAGATTTTTGATGTGCAGTAGCAGCTTGAATAGAATATTAGTGCAAACCATTCTTTTGACAATCTCAACTACAGTACAACAACAAAAAAGAAAGCTGCCGAGGGAGGGGAAAAAAAAAGAAATTTCTTATATTCAAGACTCTTTTGATTTGTATACGTCTCATACTATAGGTACTTTAAAATATTTTTTTTTTTATAAACACGAACGATACAATGAACAAAAAATACACGACTCAAAATGCTTTCAAGGCCAGAACATGCGTCTCCATATAAAATAGTTTCTTTTAAACAACTAAATCTGGCATGCCGTTTGACACTAGTTTACACACATTCCCTTCCTATCCTATAACACGGCTAGAACACATTTTTCACCACTTAAAATTAAAGTGGACGTGGAACATATTGGGGCAACGCAAACAGAAGTGAAGAAGAAACCCTATTTTTTCTTTACTACAGTAATGTTAAATATAGAAATCAAAACCAAGCATAGATTAAAATTTTCAAAACTCTCATGACAAGCCAAGATTTGCTAGATTTTGGAAGTTTAGAGAGAGAGAGAGAAAGAGAGAGAGAGATAATATCCAACACACTTCCAATGAATTAAACTAAAATTCCACTCAAAAGTTACAAAATGTATATAGATTTTTTTTGGCCAGTGATTCAATAGCTGCTTTCTGCGGGAGCGTCATATGTGAAGACCTACCAACCTTTACACGTTTTGCTTAATCTGGACTAATGGCTCACAGCACCGTAGTCGTCCTTCTACTAAGTCAAACGAATCTTCATTTTCACCCCAAGAAAAGGAAAGATCTGGAATGATCGTCCATCATTACTGACCCTGACAGAAGACCCGTTACCTTTCTCCAAACCTCACATTAGTAAACTTCATCTCAACTCCATAATCTCGCAAAAACAGAGAAAACAGAGAAGTAGAGATGTTCTTTAATGTGAAACAAAATCTCTCAATGCACATAACATGGCTAAAAGTAATATGGACTCTTAACACCCTTTCCAAAAGCATGAGCAGTAACACAATTTAATAACAACTTATTATCTTTACTGTTATAACAAGCTCTGTTCTTCTTGTGTGACTGTAGTGCTTTGTCATCATTCAGCTACAAGGGTATTAGTGAGGGTAGGGACTGATCTGGTGTAAGGGGATCAGTCAGTGTATCAGCTCATCCCAAAGGTGTTTGGTGGGCTTGATGGAAGGACTAGAGTTCTTGCACTGCAACCTTAACGCATCATGTCTTCATGCACAAGTAGTAGCCTAGTGCTTAAGGTGTTGGACTACCAATCGGAAGGTTGTGAGCTTGAATCCCAGGTCCACCAACGTGACACTGCTTGGTTCCCGAGCATGGTTTTCTCCAGCAGTTCATTCAGGTCTAACATAGTAGAAACTTTACAGCATCTATATACAGGGTTTCACGGTAACCAACAACTGCTTCAGGAGGGAAATCTGCTGCCTGTCTGTTTTAGTAATGCTGTAGACACTAGAAATGTTTACATGCACATTTTTAATTAATCACTGTACACACACAGAGATTTTGTTGTGTACAAGTGTGTGTGCGTGTCAATGTGTATATACCTCTAATACAAAATAATCACTGTGTGCGAGAGTATGTGTACATCACACACACACACACACACACACACACACACACACACACACACACACAATCCATGCATAAAAATGTCTACACATCATTCCTCTTGAAGTTTGTCAGATCTGCAGTTTGTATTAAAAGTTACTACCCATTAAATTCCAACTCCACTATTCCATCTCACATACTTTCTTCCCAGCAGAATTATAGGCTCCGAATTATATCTGCATTGTCCCGACGTAGTGTCCCGTGGGTAATCAATCCCTCTGTAAAATGTCTAAAGTGTCGAACAAAACATCAAGACAACAGATCAGAAGAGGTTCTTGAGCAAGCAACGCCTCTAACAGAGACCGCAGACGCCTGCATGCGCCTTGGCTGAGGATTGCACTCGCAGGCCGTCTGATGATGCAATCACATCTTCAAACATGCTTGTGGACTTGTACTTGCCAGCAGAAATGTGCTTAAGGGTTCACTTTTAGCGATCGCACAGTCGGTGACACTTCTGGGATTTTTCTTAAGGGAATAAGTCCAGTCAAGAATAAGTTCAACAATTCGTACGACTTTGTGTCAAGCTAACTTGTAGGAAAAGTTACAGACGGTTACAGCGAGGAGTGGAAAGACAGATGAGCACTGTTTTAGAACTGGTTTATATCAAGTGTAGAGCTGACACTTGTCTTTCTCTCTATTTGTCTTCACACTTCAGCGAAGCTCCTTCACTTCCACTTTATTTTCTCACCAGTATGTTTCTTTCTTTCTTTCTTTCTTTCTTTCTTTCTCTCTCTCTCTCTCTCTCTCTCTCTTTCTTTCTTTCTTTCTTTCTTTCTTTCTTTCTTTCCTTCTTTCTTTCTTTCTTTCTTTCTTTCTTTCTTTCTTTCTTGTTTGTGGTCAGTGGCAACAATATTGCACCACTTTAGCCCACGAACTGCAAAAACCTGACAGCAAAGTTAATTAAAAAGCCCACAGATGTCTGTCAGAGAACAGAGCTATATGCTAAACTTGTGGTGCATAGCCAAAGTTTTTTCTGTTTGCATACCCTCATTTGTAATAGAGAAATATACAGAGCAGTTACATGAGCGTCGTAAACAGCGAAAGAACAGAAGCTGTCAAACTATATAATGTCTCACATACTGTACATTGCAGGACTTAAAAAGTACAACTGCTTGCTTTCTGTCAGGCTTGCGTTGGACTTTTCCTCACTTTGTTCCTATGCACTCATCTGATTGGAGTAAGAAAGCCCCGCCCCTTTCTTTCTTCTCATTTTGGTTTCGAGCTTGAAAGAGTCGCCTCATCGGACATTAAACGATTCTAAAGCTAGGGACTGAACGGACCGAATCCTGAATCGTGACTGAACTGAACGAGCTGCAAGACTAACAGCCAAGTGAGAGCTGCATTCCCAAAAGTATTAACACTTCATTCCTGACACTCAGGAAGTACACCGCAGTAATAAATAAGACGGCATCAAGCATTAGAGGCGAGGTCATTTTATAGTATTTACTTGTCAGGCACCAGTGTGAGATTCTGAGGGATAAAATAAAACTCTCAGTTCAGTTCAATCACCACAGTCAGTCCTATTAAGTCACAAGTACTTACTGGCATGTTAATGAATAATCCCATTAGGGGTTTGATTGTGGCGGGTCACAGGCAGCCCAGGGAACACACTTGTGACCAAGTAAGACACTGGAAGCTTCCTTTTTCCCTTCTGTTCTAATGTGTTGATTAACAGTGGCAGCCACTCCTAACATAATGGAAATTAATGCAGGTTCAGATTGAGGTTTCTGCCCTTCAAAAACACACACACACACACACACACACACACACACACACACACACACACACACATACACACCGCCTACTTGATATTAGCCAAACAGTGTTTAGCTGTCATTTGTATTTAGATATCTATGCAATCCTGGCATGATAAATAAAAGGAAACTGGGGAGGCGAACAAAGAAATAAGGCAGATCAGGAGAAAATGAGAACGAGGCAGAGAGACAGACGTTGTGACACTGTGAAGAACAGAGACAGAGACTTGAGTGGGGAGGGGAACAGAATAAAGCACCAGGCAGGTACTGAACGCTGAGCCAGGCGTGACAGAAAATAAGAAAAATAACAGGAGGAGGTGAAGGACTTGGACAAGCCACTGGAAAAAAAAGAAAGAACGCACAGAGAGAAGTGATAAGAAGAGGTCTCTCTTCTCCTCTCTCTCTCTCTCTCTCTCTCTCTCTCTCTCCTCCTCTCTCTCTCTCTCTCTCTCTCTCTCACACTCTTGTATTTAAAATATAAGTCACAATCTCAGTATTATTTTAACAATATTATTTTAACCACTCAGTATTATACAGTACATATTAAACATTTCCATATCTGCAACATGCTGGACTTTGCCTCCTCCTTGTGCTATCGTTAATCTTCATTAATTTATCCTTCTCTCATCCGTGCTACACAGATATGTTCTACATTCGACCATCGACAAGTGTAGTGAGTGAAACCGTTTCCAAATGAGGCTAGAAAATCAGTACTAAACACAAGGCCGGAAAAGAAAAGAGGAGCAGTGAAGGATAAAATGAACAGAACTGTACGACCCACTGGAATGTACAAGAGTCAGCCAGTCTGTGTGGGTCATACCAAGCGGGCGGTAAAGGACGGGAGCTCCGTTAGTCATACGGGCCCCTCGGTGATGCCCTCCAGAGGCAGGCTCGTGGCATTGTCCGTGGCTTGAGGTACCTCCTGGGAGACTGGCGCGTGTCGGGCGGTGCTCAGGGCCAGGCTGGCATAAGGCAGGTGGCAGTCTGTGTGGAGAAACGGTGGGTAGTGCTGCCGGTAGCAGATGTAGGCGAACAGCAGGCCGATTACACCGCCGACAAAGGCGTCTGTCAGGAGAAGAACGTGTAATAACAAGTAAATTGGTGATCGTTTTCCATTAGTGATTATACGTTCATACCATGTTCCAAATGTCAGCGGTTTGAGTAACAGTTAATGATTACAATTAAAGCTGGAATAATGAGAACACAAACAGGTAACGAGTTAAAATCATTCAGTCACATAAAATAGTATGCTGAACACATGCATGTTTTCACATGTTGCAACAAAGACCCTGGGTTACATAATTCAGCACTTGTGAAAGCCTTGTGAAAATATATTTAGTCTGCGTTTTCCTTCATTTTTAATTTGCTCACATTTTACCGTAGCACAGTTTGTCCTGAATACAGTGGATGAGACTTTTGCCATTGATATGCTGTAAGACATAAAGCAGGGCATGTTGAAACATCTCGCGGGTCCAAAAAATAAACACAGCAGACTCCCTAGGGTTAACGTTCGTCTGCAACTGTGGATGTTCCATGTCGTGGTCTTAGATTGTGATCTTGTGTATGATTGTGTTTGGTCTCGTCCCGACTCTGTGCCGTGCCTAACCCTCTGATTTCTGTCTGCTGAGTTTCATCCACTGACCCCCTGTTACAGCCTCTGACGCATTTGTTGGGATCCTTTGTCATTTGTTTTTGTTTTGTTATCGATGTTTTGTTATATATATATTTGTATTAAGTAAATTAGCCCCCACCATATGGATACTGTCCATTTTCGCAAATTTTTATTTGATTTTATTGCATTTCATTACTACTAGCTTTGCCTGTGAATCAGAGTTTTGACTTGCACTGCATAAATAAGCATAAATAATAAGAATAACTGCGCTTTCCTTAAAAGACCTTGAGGTTTTGCCTGGAAATAAGTTGCATGCTGTTATCAGAATAACACCTCCTCCTCCTTTCTAGGAAGCTGTTTTATATTCTGAGAAGTCCAGGGTTGATGTTAGCCTTAAAAGCTCTGTATGAGAGCACAGTGTAATTAGCATTGCAGCTTTTTCACAACAAGATTTTTCCCTGAACAACAAAATCTATAAAAATGACTGGGTCTTCTGTTCTAGGGGAACAAAACCTACCTCAGAGTGGAGGGGAGTGATGCTGTCGCCACCCTGAAGTGGATTCTTTTCCTTTAAGCTAATTCTAATCCGTACGTAATTAATTACATTGCATTTTAACTATTTATAGGAACATTTATAAGACGAGTTAGTTCCTGTTATCACTGGTTATAGCAGCTTGTTATCTTATGATCTAAAACCTGTTTTCAGACATTTTTACTATGTCAAATATGAAATAGTATTATTCTACTGGCAGGACATTTTTTATTTTATGCATTTTTTATTTTTGGTGAAAAAAAGGCACATTTATTAAACAAACAAAAAAAAATATATATATATATATATATATATATATATATATATATATATATATATATATATATATATATATATATATATATATATATATATGGGGAATATATATATACTTATAATGAATTTAAAGGGGGGCACGATGGCTTAGTGGTTAGCACGTTCACCTCACACCTCCAGGGTCGGGGTTCGATTCCCGCCTCCGCCTTGTGTGTGTGGAGTTTGCATGTTCTCCCCGTGCCTCGGGGGTTTCCTCCGGGTGCTCCGGTTTCCTCCCCCGGTCCAAAGACATGCATGGTAGGTTGATTGGCATCTCTGGAAAATTGTCCCTATTGTGTGATTGTGTGAGTGAATGAGAGTGTGTGTGTGCCCTGCGATGGGTTGGCACTCCGTCCAGGGTGTATCCTGCCTTGATGCCCGATGAGATAGGCACAGGCTCCCCGTGACCCGAGGTAGTTTGGATAAGCGGTAGAAGATGAATGAATGTATGAGAATATATATATATATATATATATATAAATATATATAATAAAAATAGAAACAGGTTTAGTCGTTTTATATTTAGTTAACTGCAGTCGAATTTAACATCTCGGCTCGTGTAACGGCTCGTGTACAAGTCATCTTTAACCTAGTTTCCTTTTGTTTTTTTTAAATAAACAAGTGCAAACAATTAAACAAGTCCTCATATGGGATGTAGCAAATACACTATTTTTGTTCTCCTGTGTTCTCCAAAGGATGATCAAAAAAAAAAAAGGTTTTTGTTTGTTTTGACATTAAGATTCATGCTGGATATGAATTTGGGACATTTTTCAAAAATGTCTATTAACTGATTCAGACCAAAGGTGTAATTTGAAGTGAGTGAAACATAAAACCCTGAGGATCTTTCTGTAGCCTTATACCTTAGACTTATATAAACATCTCTGTACAGAAAACCTCACCATCTCTAAGTTGTGTGTATGTGTACGTATGACTTTATTCAGTCCTGTATGCCTTTATTCACTCTCTTATGTCTGTGTGTAAAACAGATACCGTTATTAGCCTTAGATTATGTACAATTCCCTGTGTATGAGCTGCTACTATAGAACTGGGACCCTATTATACCTGGGATTATGTTTATCATTGATGTTAAAACTCATCATGTATCTTAAAGCAGGAACTGCTGTCAGAGAGGAGTGATACAGGAAATTAATCATCGCTTTCTGACCAATCAGATTTGAGAACGGTTGAATCAAGTTTTCAGTGTTTAACTATTTCAACCTAACACGATGTGAAGAAGTTGCAGTGACCAATATTTGAATTTTCAAGATGTCCCTATTTTCTTCCAAACCTTGTCTTAGCTGTCTGTTATAAAATGGCAGCTGCCAACTGGGAGGGTCGGTGTCCCTCCTACACAGAGAGACGCCACAGCGGTTTGGTGCCACTGGATGAGACCCAGATGCAGAATCGTTAACCCTTCAGGATGAAATGAGTTTGTCTTTGTAGCTTCGCTGTTTCATAGCTCTCAAAGAGGAGATTATGCTTTTTTTTTCGCCTGTAAAACTGGGAATGTTAGACTAGCAGCTTACTTATAAGTGTGATAAGAGAAGAGGTAAGAGAAATGTTCTGGACATATAATCTTGGGGTTACAAGGACCTGACACTTCAGTTGCTCGCCAGGCAGAGATGTACTGCTTCCTTTCACTGGCACGGAAAACTCACTGAAACATCTCTTCTCATCTTAACCGGGAACTTATTCAACACCTCTTCAGTCAATGTCAGTCTCACTAATAGTTAAGGATCATCTCCATTGAGCTCAAAACAATCTTTTACCTGACTGAACACAGAAGCAGCCCTCTAGTCAAATGGGCAATGAACTGTGCTGGATCTGATCCGACTCAAGGGATAGCAAAAGGACAAACAATACCATGCTCTTGTCAGTTCCTGTGAGGCATCGGGAGAATTATCAGGAGACTAAAGTCATCTGTAAAGGTTTAAACTCATTTAAATGTAAGACAAACATGTATACTCATTCTATTCAGGTAGAAGGAATCCCAGTAATAAATAAAAGTTTAAGCACTGATTCATTTAATATTTATTTAACATGCCCAGCATACGTGCTGGTTAATCACACTCTGAACACACTGGATTTTGTGTGAATGAACCATTCATCAACAAACAGCTGTCTCTTTATAAGCACTGATTTTGTTTGAGCAACAAGTTTTCTGTATAAAAACATCCGAAGCTCGATGCGCGATGAAGCTGCTTAGATTCTCCGTCTGCAGACTGTGTTAAACCTTCTGTCGGAAGAGCAACGTGAATAAATATAGCCCAAAAAAATTAAAAAATAAATAAATCCCTGCCAAAGCATTTGGAAGGTGAACACCAGTTAACGTCTAAAACTGCTGAACAGCATCTCTCACGGTTAACACTTCATCTGCAGTGCATGGCATGTTTCGTTCTATCCATGTTGTGCTGACACACTGGCTGTGCAGGATTAGGAAGGGGGGGGGGGGGGGGGTTGTCTCGAGCATCAAATCCTTGGATACGGTTAACTGGAAGTCACGTAGATGAACAAAGCTTACTGTTGTAAGCTTTTTAATTATTTATTTATTTATTTTTTTGGACTGTTGGTTTAATTTGACTAGTGTAATTCATGACCGTGTAGATGTCGACTATAAAGCAATGCAGGAAATATGGCTCCATAATAAACAGCTTTATCTGAGTAGGGGGGAAAAAATGATTTGCAGGAACAACAAAAAAAATAAGGGAGCCAAACTACTGAATGCAGTTTTATTATTTTAAGTATTTGCTTCTCTCATGACATACCACAGACAAAACTTTCTCCTCAAGCAGATGACCTTGTAGCAGAAGCTCTTAAGAAGAATAAAAGAATGAATGCTTGAATTCTTCAGCGCCATGCCCAGTAATACCCTTTTATATATATATATATATATATATATATATATATATATATATATATATATATATATATATATGTTTGTTTTAAACACAATGTGTTTGAAACGAATAGAGATATTCATGGTTTCCAAGGCTTTCCACAGTTTTTTATTCTTTCATGTGAGCATAAGTGAGCTCTCGTAACAATCCTCAAACAAAAGGAAGACGACAGAAGAGCTTGTTCATTAATAGTGTTCGTTCCTGAGCAGGCGTTTGCAGCATCCTTAGTAACTGCCTGCATTTACAGCATCCTTAGTAACTGCCTGCATTTACAGCATCCTTAGTAACTGCCTGCATTTACAGCATCCTTAGTAACTGCCTGCATTTACAGCATCCTTAGTAACTGCCTGCATTTGCAGCATCCTTAGTAACTGCCTGCATTTACAGCATCCATAGTAACTGCCTGCATTTGCAGCATCCTTAGTAACTGCCTGCATTTGCAGCATCCTTAGTAACTGCCTGCATTTGCAGCATCCTTAGTAACTGCCTGCATTTGCAGCATCCTTAGTAACTGCCTGCATTTGCAGCATCCTTAGTAACTGCCTGCATTTGCAGCATCCTTAGTAACTGCCTGCATTTACAGCATCCTTAGTAACTGCCTGCATTTGCAGCATCCTTAGTAACTGCCTGGTCAGGGCTGCGGTGGTGTACAGTAAATTGACCTACTGGCTTTGTTTATGTTTAGGAATTGAATCATTTGTTAGAAAATAATTACAGGCAGATAATTAGGACCATAATTATAAATTATAAATTTGGGTGATGTAGCTGAGATTGAGGAATTTACAAGATTTAATTATTTCCACCTCTGGTGGTTTTTTTACCCGGGGGTTTGTCAGTATTAGTTTCCACTTCCATCGGTATTCGGTTCTGGCTTCAGTGTTTATTAGAAACTAATACGGATGTGATCTGTGTGTCTGTAGAGTGTACTCTTGGACAGATGGAGTGATAGGGCTTAGGGCCTCGCTTACCTTGCCAGTGATGTTTGTAGTCACAGGTGCGGGACAGAGCGATCATCATTGCACTGTAGAGGGGCAGGATCATGGCACACAGGCGCCAGCTGCGTCCTCGGCCGCTCTCCGTGAAACAATGCAGCTTCCCCGCCAAGTAAAAGGAGGTGAAGCCCAGGCCAGAGAAAGCGACTGTGGAAAAGGGGAAAGTGGGAATAAAAGAGGATAAAGGATTAACAGAGAAACAGAGAGAAAACCAAGTGGAAAAGAAACAGCAAGACAGAGACCCAGGAGATTAACATTTTAGTTTCAGCTCATAGTCCTTCTCCTTTCAGTCTCTTATCTCAATGTTTCTGCTTCTGCAACAATTAAACAGGCTTTGAAATATGAACAATATTCCACTACTCACGTCAAAGACCTTGAATCAAAGCTACACTTAACACTGAAACAACAAAATGATGAAAAATACAATCACTGAAAGCTCTTCACTTTCACTCGCACACCTTTTGCTGTACTCCTGAGAAGAGGGGGTGTGGTTAAGGGCAGCGCTTAGATTTCCCAAGATTGTAGCTCATGTTCTTTCACAGCATATTGCAAGAAGGAAAAGAGTTCTCATTCCCAGATGCAAAGTTTTTAAAATAAGACTTTCTTTCCTAGATAGACTCATAAACGGTAGATTTGTTGAGCACCAAAAAATCTATAAATCGTAAAGCATCTCATATACATACCGGATTATAGATTAGAAATCATGGCACAAACAAAAAGTGTTTTCAGGATGTCTGCTGATCGTATAATCAAACATATTGTAGCTTTGGTAGAACACATGGTTTCTAACTGTTTCTAACGCCTTGAATCCGTCGCTCTGTCATGCCATATGCTTGAGTGTCATCTAATATGATTGGTTAGATTACACGTCGTTGTTCTTCCCAACACCACACTCGTCATCACACATCGCACATGCTTTCGTAGTGCATAGTCAAATTGACAAGCCAATTTCAAGCTGTATTGGTCACAACCATAGACATTATGCCTACTGACATTAAAATATATGAATACAGATCAGAGACAGAAATGGTATGTGTGTGTTATTTGGAATAAAGTGCAGACGTGTGCAGGTGTTTGTGCACAATCAGGTTGAAGTAGTGGGCGTATTCAGATAAGTCCAAGCTCTGATCCTTTGTGTTGTCCTTGTTAAAGACCTGAATTGCCGGCAGGACGAAACTCCTCCTCATTCTCTCTGCTTTTGGATTTAGTGGCCAAGTGAAAGCACTTCCCTGACTGCAGAAGAGATAAGAGATCATTTATCAAATGGTTAAGGTCCTTCACTGTCTTCCTGGCATTGATCCAGCTGTGCTTGCTGTAAATAGACTGCAGGTCATGGAGCTCAGTACAGACCCTTTGGAGACCCAAACTATCTGCTTGGTGATGTGAAGCTTCCTGTCAGGATGCTCTCAGTAGTGCAGGTGGAAAAGTTCTTTAGCATCTGAGTCAGCAGGTTCAAGACTCTGGCTTCACTCGGGACCTGTTATGGTCACGCCACACAAACTTAACTTCATATCGTTAACACCTTCTTAACGTTATAAAAGTTTAGTCACTGGTTCTATTATATTTTATATTTCACCATTAATAATTCTCCAGTCTGAAGTAGTATCTCCATCCATGTTCATTCATTCATTCATTCATTCATCTTCTACCGCTTATCCGAACTACCTCGGGTCACGGGGAGCCTGTGCCTATCTCAGGCGTCATCGGGCATCAAGGCAGGATACACCCTGGACGGAGTGCCAACCCATCGCAGGGCACACACACTCTCATTCACTCACACAATCACACACTAGGGACAATTTTCCAGAGATGCCAATCAACCTACCATGCATGTCTTTGGACCGGGGGAGGAAACCGGAGTACCCGGAGGAAACCCCCGAGGCACGGGGAGAACATGCAAACTCCACACACACAAGGTGGAGGCGGGAATCGAACCCCGACCCTGGAGGTGTGAGGCGAACGTGCTAACCACTAAGCCACCAGCCAAAAACTGTTTACTTTCCTACACTGTTGAAAAGTGTTTGTCATCCTATTACCCTTAGTTCCTATTAAACTCATGTTTTATCAAAAAAAGATTCAGTATTTGGTCTTTCGTATGGAGTGAGGATGCAAGTCAGACCATTCCGTAAGAGCCACTTCAGAATATTGAATATAGCCACATTATTGTCATGTCTTTTCTCTTTTCAGTGTGCGTTACGCTTGTCGGCATGCGCTGCACGGCTTCCAGCACAAATAACACCGCTTCCTCCTTTTTTGGCCCTTGCCCCATCAATGCCTTATTGCCCTGTTGTGCATTGATTGTTCTTATCAGCTCTATATTGGTTTCTCTTCAGTTTGCCTGTTTATATCCTCGAGTGTCCCAGTTTCCGCATGAGGTCTTGTCTAATTATTCCTAGTTTCCTTGATTAGTTAGAACTCCTAGTTAGAATTCCTGATTTTGACTTGTGCTTGTTTTTCCGTTTCTTGATTATGGATTCTTCCTGCGTTGTGTTGCCAGCCGGTGTTCTAACCCATGCTATGAGCTTTGACAATGATCTCTGGACTGCCCTGTATGAAACGAAATCTTTTCTCACACAATTACATCTTGCCTCTTCACCAAATCGGCGTGTTAGTGATTGTAGCTGCATGGCTGTTTATTAGCATATAATCATTAGCAATGCTAGTAAGGCAGATTTTTTTTGCAGGGAGGTAAAAAAAAAAAAAAAAAATCATCAGCAGAGCTTGGCTATGGAAAAATATATATTTTCATTTTAAATGTGTGAGACTGTAAGGCTGAGATGGATTTAATGGCCCTAGCTTTTTATTTAACGACATGTGCATATATAGATCTAAATCACAAAAAAATGATCAGGATGAAAGAACTCTTTAGTCATGCTTCTTATATACCAGCTTCTTAAATTAGATTTCAGAACAGAAGTGAGGAACATTTTCCTCTTAATTATGCAGTGGTGGAAAGAAGACACACCAAACGGACTTCAAAAGCTAAAAAAAGCTGTAATAGTAATTCACTGGAGTAAACATGAAAGCTGTGATCAAGACTTATGGCTTGTGCCTGAGTAAATAAATCATCTGAACAATTACGTGAACAAATCCTATATAAATGATTGATATATAAATGTGTAAAATTGGCTCAACTACAGAAAGAACAATGTTAGCTGGCTAGGTAACTTGCCTAACATTAAAACATTAGGTTTCAGTAGCTGGCTAGGTTTGTTAGCTAGTGAGCTCATGTTAAGTCAAAGTTGTTGTCCTTTACACTTTATTCTGAGTGTCACCCACAAGTGATCGCTGGTAAACTTCAAAGTGGCATTCAATACAGTTTTCATACTGTGAAAATGTCTGGCCAAGCTATTCTGGCTAATGGCTAACGTAGGCTGAATGCTAAGCTGTGAAATGACGAACTCGTATCATTTCTTAGTAAGACGCCTGATTTGCCGAAGGTTGAATTATAAAATAATAATAGTAATAATAATAATAATAATAATAATAATAATAATAATAATAATAATGCACACATTCTTATAAATAGTTTCAAATCTTCTATGGATTAAATGCAGTACTATTCTTTACTCTGGAAAACCATTTAATTTGAGTTAAACATGAGTCATAGTATTTTATAATAGTAATAGTAATAATAATATAATAATAATTTACGATAGAATTATTTTGAACAAACGACCCATTACAGTGAACTAGGTACTTAAGCACTGTAACGAGTTTGATATTTTCCTCATTAAATGTTGACATGTAAACATTATTATAAAAAAAAAAATGATGGACTAGAATTCTTTCTGTCCACTGCTGAGTGCTTTTACTCGCTGAGGTAATTGAGCTATCCAGGCCACTCCATTAGACCGGAGAGGCTCTGGTTATTCACAGATATCCACAAGAACCAAAGTAGGACAAGCATAATTATACTTCATACATATTTATAGCAATTTAAGAAATCCTGCGGAACATAAACAGCGGGTTAATGAGAGCACTGGGTCATTAAACAGGAATGTGAGTTGCTCAGCCAGTCTCTCATGTAGCAAGGTTACAGTAGAGGATTTAGGCACAGGAAACTGGGTCTTCTATACGATACAGCAGCTTTTTAATCTGTGCAGTTTTCTGGAAGAGGCAGACAGGACAAAAGAGATTAGAAGTGCAGTTGTAAGCATTTTCAAACAAGTTCTGTATCTTGTTTGTAATCTTTTTAGATTCATCGTATTGATTCTGACCCAACAACCAAAACTAATCATCTTCCGAATATAAATGAGTTTCCTGACGCTATAAAAAAATGCTTGGATTGAAAGTATGACGTGCCACAGGAAATTGTGATTTGAGCACGAGATTTTGAGCTTTGTGCCTGATGCCAGGGATGTGGCAGCTATTTGAAAAGGCAGCAGGACAAAACGAGTACACAACACAGATCTGATGAACAAACACACAACAAACTCAAAGCCCTGGTTTCTTTTACTAAAAATCTGATAGTAGTGAACTTTAAATATGCAAAGCTGGTCCACTGACTACAAGAGATGTAAAAAGTCTACACACCCCTGTTAAAACTGGCAGGTTTTTAATGTACACTTAATGGTAAATGACCTAAATGTTAAATTACACTGTATAAAGATGTAGTCAAAAACAAACATTTGCAGGAAAAAAAAAAACAAATATATATATATATATATATATATATATATATATATATATATATATATATATATATATATATATATATATATATATATAGATAATTTTAAAAAATGCACACCGCTTTATAATTAGAGTGTGTTCAGAATGAACAGTGAATCAAATGTAATGTTAAGAATGGTGTGGGTTTTATTTAACACTGCTGAAGAACGTATTGTCCCAGTTTACATTTATTACATTTGGCTTACCCGCTTACATTAGCTCAGTGATACAACTGAGCAGTTGACGTTTAAGGGCCTTGCTCAAGAGCCCAACAGTGTTAGCTTGGTGGTGATGGGATTTGAACTCACAACCTTTCAATCAGTAGGCCAATATCTTTACTGCATGAAAAATGGTAAGCTTGGCGGTTATCTTCATACAGCTGTTAATGAAATAATTATTAACCCCCAAAAAAAGATCAGCTGCATCTGTAGGATTTTCTTCTTCATCTTCACGGTTTCGTCCGACTGCATAAGTCATGAGCCGCAAGAGCTTACGTGGTAAAAATCAGAAGAGGGGTATAAAAGAATGTCTAAAATATAAGATGTACCATAAAAAACCCTAAAGGCCATCTGTAACAAATTGAGAAAATGGGGCAACATAGTGAAAAATCCAACTTTAAAATGTATAGAAGGACAAGACAAAAAAAATCCCATACAGGCTAAAAGGCCTACATCAATATTAAAGGAGCTGCAGGAAGATCTGATGAGTACTGATTACTCTCTGCATGTGATAATCTCTCATATGGTTCGTCTGGGATATGAGGTAGGGCAGCTAGACACAAGTTTTTCTTCACAGAAACACAAAAGTTCAGTTAAATTACCACCAAACTACAAGGCAAAATTTGTTATGGACTGATAGGAGCAATCCCAAAAGGTATGTTTGGACCCACTGTGCAGCATGGTGGTGGTAGCATCATGCTTTAAGGTTACCTTTCTTAAGTCAGAACTGTTTTTTGTCAAGGTGAAGAGAATCATGAATAATTAAACACCAGTCAATTTTAGTGCAGAACCTTTAGGTGTCTGCCTGATGGAAATAAGCTTTACCTTTCGGCACGACAATGACCCATGCATCCAAATCAATAAAGGAATGGCTTAACCAGAAGATAAGTATTTGAATGACCTAGCAAGAGACCAGACCCAAATCTAACAAAGTCTGTGGAGTGACCTGAAGCAGGCTGAGCACAGGAGATGCCCTGAAAAGTTAAGAATGTTTTTACAAGTGTATTGCCAAGTCAAGATGTGCATGCTGATGGACCCCTAACCAAAAAGACAAAAACTTGGAAAAAAAAAAAAAAACTAAAAGGGGTGTGTGTATACTATTAATATCTATTGTATACAAGTGAACAAACATGGGAAACTCTGCTTCTCAACCACAATTGCTGCCCATACAGATCTTTATATACAAACACTCAAACTACTTCTCTAATAGGACTTATATGCTAATGTAGATAGCTAGCTACGTTATATGGTTGAAGAACAATTGCTCGAATAATGTTTAAAAAAAGGAAAAAGCAAAGCGCATTACTGAACCATTAGCCATGTTATTTTACACTGTACTGTGTTATTATATCCTGCTTATTGTTGCATCAGTCATGACTCAGGTTTATGAGGTTAGTTTATGGGTTTGTTTGTGATTGGCTCGGAGCATTTACTGTCCCAATCCAGAGATGAAGCAATGTGATTATCTGAGCTTTTTTACAAAGAAATCATAAAAATACAATTTGTGTCACCATTATGATCCTTTTGGTAGCCTGACTCATGAGCAGAAACATATTAAAGTTTGATCATTGAAAAATGGCCTTGCTCACAGCAGCGTCAGTGCAAAAAGACTTGATGAATTTATTAAACACTTGTATTAAAACTTTTTTAATATATATTGCAAAACCAGTGATAAATAGTGTATGTAGTTGGAAAAAGTTCACTTTTACAGAAATGTTTTACAATTTGTTTAAAAAACCTTTATATATATATATATATATATATATATATATATATATATATATATATATAAAGGTTTTTAAAACAAATTGTAATACAGATCAGATCTATATATATTCACAAGATATGTACATTAATGTAAATTAAAAAACTTTCATACATATACGAAATATTATATAATGAATATAATACCACTCTTCTTTCTTATCTATAATAATCAATATAATAAAGATATTTGTATATTTTAGTAATCAAAAGCTACGGCTCTTTGTGAGGTCATTCAGTTTGGCTTGGGGAGAAAAATGTATGTGATACCTTTTTGTTGTTGGTGTTAGGTGTTTTCTGTACACTTTATGGCCAAATGTTTGCACACACCTGACCCGGAAAGGTTTTCCACTAGATACTGGAGTGTGGCTGTGAGGATCTGTGCTCATTCAGCTACAAGAGCATTAGTGAGAGCAGAAGTTAACTGACGTGTTGGTGTTGTAGCTTAGGTGTTAAGGTGCTGGAATAGTGATTGTGAGGTTGTGACTTTAAATCCCAGGTCCACCAGGCTGCCACTGCTGGGCCTCTGAGCAAGGCCCTTAACCCACAATCGGTAAGTCGTATAAAATGACATTAAAAAAAAAAGTCCTCTTTTTCCAGTAAAGGAAAACTGTATAGCTACAAAGTTTCTATATAATTATGTGAAGAACCACATATGGCTGTGATTAGCTGGTGTTCACAAGCTCCTGGCCATACAGTGCATCAAGAACAATAAATACACTTACTAGGTTTTTGTACAGATGTGCAGAAATATGATTGGACCCTTTAAACAGAAGCGGCATTGCAACTAACTTTCTTTCAACAATTAACTTGTTAAGATCTACAGGGAGCATTGCAAAAGTTATTACCCTTGCGCTGATCTTGTACAGATTGAAATCAACTCCAACAAAACTCGAGTCCACCTCATATATCTACTGCTCTGATATAGTAACTAATTAAATTCATCTCGGCACCGCAAAGACACTTCTACTTAGTCGAACACTGCAGAGATCGTTGAGTATCATGAATGAAACCGTGCTTTGCAGTTTATTTCAAATAAAAGGTGCATTAAATAAATAACTTCCACTAGTCATTAAATAATAAAGAAATATTTCAATCTAAAATAGATATCTGTATTAAGTCTTGATCAGATGTTTCGGTACTTTTTCATTCGTATAGAACTTTTAGCTAAAGGCAATGGAAGGTTTTGCGTAAATGTTTTCTTAGGACAAACCTAAAGATTTCCACCATTATGAAAAAAATTGTTGTTTTATTCTCACTGATTTATTTCATACCATGTGATTATGTTGATGAACAACAACCAGCCATTTAGTGAATCCCAAACAAATCCATAAAACCTAAGACTCACAGAGAGCTGAAAGCGGGAACTGAAGGCAAAATGGCAAAGGAAACTGTAGAGACAGAAGTGGAAAGGAAATACTACTCTAGAAGATATGAGGAACCAGACTCTGCTCATTAGAGTACCATTAGAGGCGTTTTCTCCCCATGCCTATGGGTTTCCTACAGGCTCTCTGATTTCCTCCCACCTCCCAAAAACATGCCATTAGGTGTACTAGCTAAACGTCCTCTAGGTGTGAATGAGTGTGTGCCTCAGGTCCTATACTGGGTGTATTCCAAGCTCACACCCACTGATTCCACTTATCAGAATCAAACTGTTAGCTTTAACGATGAATGAATAAACTCTCCAATGAAAGAACGTCATTAAGAAAAATAAGCTCTACACGTCTACATAACCTCTTTGCTTCCAGTATCAAGAAGATCTAGTATCAACAACTGCCTCCTGTCTGTTCCATTGTTACACAAATCAACAAATCTCTATACTACTTAAAATTCTATCCTCAGGTAATTACACCACAATGCTCCTAATTAAAAAAGAAAAAAAAAAAACAAAACAGAATCTAAAAATTGCGGCTCAATCCACTCGCTTAAACACACTTTCACTTTCGACGAAAGTCATTAACGTGGAGCTTCTGCGGTACAAGGTTCATTCATATTCATACACACATTACGCAGCAGAGATTCAGATTGATGCACACGCTGCACGCTAAATTACATCCATGCATTTTGGTTATGCATGCCCTCTTGACATTTGTACTGAGAAATCAACTAAGTGCTGCCACTCGGTGCTGTTTCCCGGCTACAGCGTTTCATTATCACGTCCGTGTGTGTTATTGGGGATCGGAATTCTGAAAGACACGCCGCGATATTCTCAATGCTCTAGCTATTTAAAAGGAAACTAATTTATGTCAAATGGAAATCCTGGGATCTACTTAACACACCACAATGTTTTTGCCACAAGACCATATACCATGCTAATTAACACGTGCATACACACTGTACTGTGGCAGGAAGGGGCGGGGCTTGCGCTGTGTCTCTGCAGTGAGAGGAAGGTGTTTTTTTTTTTCCTCCTGTGCCTAAATAATGAAATGAGCTGTAAAAGGCGAGAACAACACAAAAGCTGCTACATTTATTTTGAAGATCGTTGAGTTAGCGTTTGTGTATTGTGCAAATAAAAACACACATGAGCGACGCACCGCCAAGACGGGTACATTCATAAAACGAATGCCTAGTTGATCTATGATAGATTAAATGTTAGCACTGTATATATTCAATCTACACACTTCTGCCAAGTCTACATTACTCTTTCATCCCATCATAATAGACATGAATGCAGTATATGTGTATTTACCCCCTGTTTATATACCTGAGCTAAATCCCACTCCCTTCAGTCACATGATCAACCTGTTTCTTTAGTTAAAAGGTACAACTTTGCTTATTTATAGGAATTCAAAGGAAAACAGTTTTTTTTTTTGTAGAAGATTTCTGCTGTCATTGACTGTCCAGTCTGTTCATATTATAATGTCTTGCGGTATTGCGATGATAAATGGTAAACACTGATACGGATACTGAAGTGTTCAGTAATTCTGCATCTCTAAATTCTTAATGACGTAGTTTAGGACACTGGAGTGGCTTCTTGGGTGCTGAAATAAAGATTTCTCTCACTGTCAATATCACAAAAAAAAGCTAGAATATCACATAAGCATATAAATAACTTTCCACTCCATCCCAGGTTTGGTAGGAGAATACAGTTAGTCACAAATCATTCAGAGTTTTGGGTCTCATTTGGGGAGAAGCGCTTATCTGTTCGACCCACCGCCACGAAAGATTTGAAGGTTAAAAAGTTTCGACAGGCTGCGAATGCATTTATTTAGAATTGCTGATGTCTGTGTTAATAATATACAGGCAATTTTCACTACGAAAAGCCCACCTGGTGCTTACACATACAGCTCCCAGATCTTCCTTCTGCATTCCAGTGGGATGTTCAGGAGCGCCAATGATCGGATTCTGTTTCCCCGACACCCTTTATGTCGAGACTCCTTCATTTTCAGTGCTTTTTTTTTTTTAATGAAGGTTTTCGATTGCCTAGAGCTACTCGAATTAGGGTTAATAATTAGATATTCACACAAGAAAATGCTGATTTGCTGAAATTAAGTGTTTGTTTTATTTCTTTGCTAAAATAAAACTTTTTAAATTTAGGGGGAAACACTTATGGAGGAAGTATGCAATATAATAAGTGTAGAAAAGTACATTGCAAGGTTAAAAGAAATTGTTAAACAGCTGATTGTCAGCTAAGGTTTAATTTCCTACTTTCTTGACCAAAGAAAAAACTGGTCATGAGCCAAAGTGCAAGTTTGTCACTGATTCCATTGTGTGAATCCCACCGTTTATTCACCTTGCCATATTGTCCAATGGAAGACGTGGCCCTAAAGTGCCATGTGCGTAAGACGTTTTTTTTTATTTTCCCTGAACAGCTCTACAGCTGAGAAAAGTCAGTGAATTGTATTAATATTTCAAACCTATATGCTCTCAGGGTTGAGTATGTGCCCTGGCCTGCTTGCCCAAATGTTTCTGCTATTTGGTGGCTATTAAATCCTTTATCCCCTTGGGGTGAAGCAAGAGATTGCACACAAGTATACTTTTGTGCTATTAGCTGCCTATGCTGTCACAAAATTCAAAACAATTACACATAATAAAGGATATATCAGCTGTTACAGACGTCATTTCGCTCGTTTCCGAAGAGTCTGCACCTACAGATCGGTTCATTATGACAGCTCTAATAATGTGTGAGGTCTAAGCTTCGTACATTCACATTTTTTTCAGCTTTGCTTTTTGCCTTGAACTCATGCATGAAACACATGACAAACAATCCATTTGTTTTGAATTGATCTTATACACTAGAGAAAAGGAAATGTGCCAAATATTAAGCCTTATAGTAATTGTTAATCAGCATTATGAGCTCTTTTAAGTTAGAGTTCTCATAAATGAATGAGCGTTATTTAATATATTTCTATAGAATAGCATAAATAGAATAAGAACAAGGGACTCTATTATTCACCACTTTAAACATCTGTAGTCACTATTTCTTAGTAAACCTGTTAAAACATGTAAATGGCCTGCTAGGAATTTAAACTTATAATGAATTTAAAGGGGGGCACGGTGGCTTAGTGGTTAGCACGTTCGCCTCACACCTCCAGGGTTGGGGGTTCGATTCCCGCCTCCGCCTTGTGTGTGTGGAGTTTGCATGTTCTCCCCGTGCCTCAGGGGTTTCCTCCTGGTACTCCGGTTTCCTCCCCCGGTCCAAAAACATGCATGGTAGGTTGATTGGCATCTCTGGAAAATTGTCCATAGTGTGTGATTGTGTGAGTGAATGAGAGTGTGTGTGTGTGCCCTGTGATGGGTTGGCACTCTGTCCAGGGTGTATCCTGCCTTGATGCCCGATGACGCCCGAGGTAGTTCGGATAAGCGGTAGAAAATGAGTGAGTGAGTGAGTGAGTGAATTTAAAGAAAATTGTTAATAGGATACAAAATGCAGCTCTGACTGTGGATTACTGCAAGTTTGATGCGCAGACAGATGCTGTATTTTCTGTAACACTGTAAAGCAAAGCATTAGTGTTGCTTCTGTGGGGTTACGATGATGCACAGCTACTAGATCAAAATGACACGCAGCTTCGCTATGCGCTGTAGAGGCCAGTTTTATGGTGTCATCTCTGCTTAGTCTAAATGCCATGTTCAAGGTGGTGATGCAGGTTTTAATTCCCCACGTATGACTGGTGAAAATAGACCAAAAAATACCCTCTCAACTTCTGAACTACCAGGTCCAGCTCTGTACAGTGACTTGAGATCAACATGGCCGCTCAGGTATTTCTGAAGTATTTGAGATTTCTATAAATCTATAAAATATAATAATCTTGTATATCTAGTAAATATAATCTAGTAAATACAGTATAATAATCTAATTTAGATGCCTTTATTTTGCCAGTCATTTCAGTTCACCACGAATGGTGTGTAACACTGTTAAGAATTAAGAAAATAATGATGTATTTTCAGCAAGTTTTGATACAAACTTTCTTCCAGGTCAGTTTTTGTCCTGGATATTTAACTTGCTGAAGGTTTTCTGGATTTAATCATTATTGTAATACCTGCATAAATCTGTGTGTGATTCATTTCATTCATTCATTCATTCATTTTCTACCGCTTATCCGAACTACCTCGGGTCACGGGGAGCCTGTGCCTATCTCAGGCGTCATCGGGCATCAAGGCAGGATACACCCTGGACGGAGTGCCAACCCATCACAGGGCACACACACACTCTCATTCACTCACGCAATCACACACTACAGACAATTTTCCAGAGATGCCAATCAACCTACCATGCATGTCTTTGGACCGGGGGAGGAAACCGGAGTACCCGGAGGAAACCCCCGAGGCACGGGGAGAACATGCAAACTCCACACACACAAGGTGGAGGCGGGAATCGAACCCCCAACCCTGGAGGTGTGAGGCGAAAGTGCTAACCACTAAGCCAACGTGCCCCCCTGATTCATTTCAGTTGGATGTAAATGAGAAAAGTAAACTGGGGCATGTCATTCTGTGCAATTCTGTGGTGTGCTTTTTTTCACGTGTTTTCGATTCATGTCTCCATCCGTGGCCTGTCATTGGTTGATCCCATGTGTTTCCTGATTAGTTTGTATATTTAAACCATGGCGTGTCCTTGTTTGGGGTGAAGTAATGTTCAGTGTACTGCAAACTGACTTAGCACAGCGTTTTGTATTGCTAAAAAATAACAAAAAAAGCTAGCTACCTCTCTAATAGACTCTTTAAACTGCAGTTACTGTCTGTAATCTAATGCAAGGTGAAGCCATCCAAAAGGGAGACTTTACAAAATGTAAAATGTAATTTATTGATTTATTTGTTTGTGTATCAAGTGCTCGGCTTCAATAAAATCCCGACACCTTTAGGAATCTACATCTTTTGACACGTCGTACAAGAAAGCCGACTTTATTCGCCGTCGTCCGTCTCTGTGACCTGTTCATCCAGGATCATAATTTTCTATGAAATAAACCTCTTGCTTTTGCTGAACTTCAAAACAGCTTTTTAAAGCTCAAACCATTTCATTTACCCAGTCACTGACTGGACAATAGAGACAGGCTATGAAAGTTTTGGACTCCTGAGGCGACTAAAGTTACTTACAGAAATAAATAGTGTGCGCATCAGCACAATACACTCTCCAAGGTGTTTCAAAGAGATATTTCACTTACAGGAAGAGTGGCTGCTGGGAAAACTCTTCCGGCCCTCTGACACCAGACCCGGATCTCCTGTGCACAGCATTTTCGTGTTCATCTGGCCGTCTGGGAAGCAGCGGTGAAAGTAATCTGGTCTTGGCCTGCAACGTAAAATAAGCTTGAAAGCCCTTGGGTTTAAAATATTGGGATCAATTAGACTTCCCTTGGATTTTAAGCATTTGCTATTTGATTATAGATTAAATGCACACTTCTGTATAATAATATATAGTAATACTGATTCAATTTATTACCGGGCCAGTAATGTAATGAAACATCAGGCTTGGATTTCCTTAAATACATGGTAAATACACGTCAGTTAAAATAAGCCAGATTTACAGAGATTGCCATGAATCCAATAAAGCTTTAAATAGTAAATTAGTGGGCACAACAAGTACAATACTTATGAGTTTACTCTATTTCTTCTTCGTTTCCGCACAGTTCTGCTACTTTACGTACTGGCAAGACAAAGTTCTGCATAACATCAGTTTAGAAGATGTCATTAATACAGTGAGAAATGCTGACGCGAACAGAAATACAAAGCGAACGGTGTATTACCTGCCAACTATCAACTTAATGGTGTTTGTGAAGACGCCGTTCAGCGCTAGTGCAAGAGACACAGCTGTAGAACAGAAGATATATTTGATTTTAGACAGAAAAATAAAAAAACCATTCAGACAAATGACTAATGTCCATGTGAAGCTTAGAGAGCGTACAGTAATGCCACTTACATTGGAGTTATTTCTGTTTACGTTAATGCTCTGGAGTGTAATTCACTCTGTTAGGAAAAATCAGCTCACACTTGTTTACAAGCTTGTATGGTAGTTTCACCCAGAAGTGGACTGGTTCTTCATGACGTCTCAGGGAGTTCTTAAGTCTGGCTGTTTGATTACGGTTCTAGATTTGCATCATTATTGCTGCTTTGTGACTCTGTCTATAATTAAACAGTTTATACAAATATTTCACTGAAGCTTTCATTGATGTTTGAAAGTAACAGTGATTTAAATGTCCCTTATACAATTTTTTAAATTATGTATATGTATATATATATAGATAGATAGATAGATAGATAGATAGATAGATAGATAGATAGATAGATAGATATTATATATTTTGAATTAATTCCACTTTTGCAATGCATCTGAAAATTCTACAACGTTATAAACTAACCTATAACTATCTATATTATTATTATTAATATAACTATTATATATTCTAATCCCTTGATATTTAAGCTTTGTTTCATTTTTGTTTTGTTTTTATTTCTTCGCAATTTTTAATATTAATATTAAATATATTAATATTAATAAGTATACCTGTCTGCAAAAAACTCCCCTTCTCTGATATTTTCTAGCATAACGAAGAATTTGCTGTCTTTCAGCTTGTTCTCTCAATCATCTGTTAAACACCTTATTATCCATAACGTGTTGAAATGACGTGTTAACTCACCATTATTATATTCACTGCTTCATATTTATAAGTACTGCATTATCAGGACTGTCAATCATCACATCATCTGTATATATTACACACACTACTGCTGCTACAGTGTATATATTGCACAAAAGCATAATATTGCACAATATTGTTATTTGCACTCCCACACATTATGTACATAAC
This sequence comes from Tachysurus vachellii, assembly GCF_030014155.1. Classification (NCBI taxonomy): domain Eukaryota; kingdom Metazoa; phylum Chordata; class Actinopteri; order Siluriformes; family Bagridae; genus Tachysurus; species Tachysurus vachellii. The sequence continues at coordinate 6,520,292 of NC_083465.1, read as the reverse complement.
TGATCAGTCATATATTCTATATTCATAGTTAATACTCATTCTGTCTATATTGTATCTTATCATCTAAATTGTCTTGTATAGATTGTATGGTATAGTGTTATTTATGTCTGTACTTTTGAGAATCCCAAATAGCTGGAACCAAATTCCTTGTGTGTGTCAACGCACTTGGCCAATAAACCTGATTCTGATTCTGATTCTGAAATGCTGCCAGGCATGCTAATGCTAAATGCTAATCCAGACACCAGTATGAATCCACAGTCCATGCTCTCATTCACTTGTATATGAAATCCCACAGCTGTTTCTCATTACCACACGTTTACTTGTGTGTGTCTATACTGTACACTGTGACCTCTCGCTATCATTCCTTAGAAGGTCTCACATTTCTGGGTTCATTTCTAAGCATCGTTTCCCCCCCGCTGATCGACCTGCGATGTCTGTTTGACCATGATTCACTTTGGGATTTTGGAAAAAAAGGTAATAAATGGTTTGCACTTAAATCCATTCACCTCTACAACAAATTGCTTGTCTATTTTCTCGATGTTGTCGAGGCATGAATGAATTGTTATATAGTTATCATCCCTTTTATTTTATTTATTTATTTATTTATTATTTTTCTTCTTTCCCATAGGCAGGTCAAAAAGCTAGACTATATGGAGTATCTTATTTTTCTTTTTTTTTTAAGCAAATTACCAAGAGACTCATTTATGAAAATGTGTGTAAAACAAATGCTAAATTTATGCTGAAGAGCCACCTGGACACGGTGTTACAAGGCAGCTGTACTAAACACGGCCGTGCTCAATCGCATAAACACACACCCTCAACTCACCAAATATGACACACACAAGTTGTCTGTACAATGCACAGCGCCCACAGACATCGTTTCAGACGACATGGAACATACCAAAAGGTCTAAGATGATCTACTCACTATCGGGTAAAGATACTGCTGATGGAGCAACAAAACCGAAAATGTTTAGTGTGCGCATGCTGTTTAGCCGATTACAGTCTGCGACACTGTGCTGACATGAAACTGCTGTGCTTTTTTTGTTGGTTTTTGTGCATTCCATTTTGACGTGATGTAATCTCACAGCCTGAGCGATACGAAAAAAGCTAAGACGTGTCATTATTATCTCGTCGTCGGAGCAGAAACCCCAGTATTCTCCAATTTCTCTTTGTTGTTGTACAGTAAGTAAAAGCCCTAAAGAAAAAAAAAACTGCAATTGCACCGGGCAAACGAAATAAACTGATGATCCTCTCCTCAGTCTCATCATGTGCCGAATCTTCAAACAAGGCAAAATCCCAGCTGAGCTTAAAATGTTCCTTTTATAAAACCTTGACATTTCGTCTTCATGTCTTTATGTGAGCACTGAACTCAGTTATTTATCTCTCAGGTTCTGCCGATATTATAGACATGAACATGATGTTGAGGTGAGATGTGAATTAAAATGATCTGTATTAACAGCAACACCATGTCTTATGCTATTGTGCACTATTCATTTCTCTTTAAAATCTCTAATGACTTTCTGTCCAGTTTTTTTGTCATTTACATTTCCAGCATTTAGCAGACGCCCTTATCCAGTACGGCTTTCATTTTCATCTCGTTTTATACAACAGAGCAATTGAGGGTTAAGGGCCTTGCTCAGGGGCCCAGCAGTGGCAGCCTGGTAAAGGTGGGAATCGATGTCATAACCTTCCGATTGGCAGTCCAGCACCTTAACCACTAGGCTACCACTTCCCTCCCTGTAATCACTCGGAAAGTAAAGACTCACTCATTTACTTATTCTCTCTGGACTGGTTTCATTTCAGTGTATGTTCTGTTCTGCAATAACCTTAATACAGTACAACACCATCACCTGAACCTACTGTACAATGGTGAATCACCCGAGCAGCAGATTGTTGCAAAGGTCCGTTTACTCCATCGTGATGGCACTATTACCATCCTAACTTTATGCCAAAAAGAATTCCAGCTCACGTTTGCTGTAATAGAATCTCTTTTTATGCTTTCCTGACTCTATAATTGTAATATTTAACACTCTGTAAGATTTTAATCTGTGAAGTGCTGTACTGAGCAATAGTTTTCTCTCACTGGCTCGGTTTAATTGGATTTGTTCTCAGCTTTCTACCCTAATGGTTTCTGTTGTGCTTCAGGCTCCTTTGAGCATTGATACAAACAAAGCAAATAATAATACATAGGGTCTTGTGCCAAAATGAATAAATAAATAAAGCATAAAAAATTGAAACGGAATTTAAATGGACGCCTGAAGGCCATGCTGCAATGAAATGTCTAACCTCCTGACAGAGCCTGTGTCGAGCGTGACGGGGACTGCTTGATCAAACTGAAACTTGAGGAGGTGTAATAATTAAATAATTAATGCACTTTGTTTAGCGTTTTAACGAGCAGTTGAAAATCCGTAATATCTGAAACGGCTTTGAAGTCATTTCAACTTGAATCAGAGCTTCGTTTTGCCATTAGAGTTCATTCTTACGAGTTACTAAATTCAATTGTAAAGATATAATCACACTTCAACAGCGTGAGCGTAATTAAGCGACGAATGGATGGGTGAGTCCGCCGTTCGTCAGCTTGACTCCTGTCACTTTCATTAGACTTAAATCAGGAAATAGTTTAATTCACACTACCTGCTGTACAAATTGTAGAACAGATCAAACAGAAGGTTGTTTGATTCGTTGTTTGATCAACAGCGATGTCGTCGCCCCACTTGAGTAGCCTATACAAGATCGCCGCTACGTCACGGCCATCTTTTTTTTTGGTGTGCCTCATGAGACATGAGACAAACAGGGAACTGAACAAGTTTAGATGTGCTACTGGCCTTAACGTTTTACTTTACTGTCATAATAAGTGGATTGCCATCATAAACAGGGACCACGGGACTCTCAATCTATGTAAAAAGCACTTTGTACAAGATCAAGATGCCAAGCATTTAATATTAGCTCATGATATTGCTTTGTTATTATATTAACGTTAGCTATATTAGCTATGCAGCAGGCATTGGAGTTGGAGCTGCACTTGTTACACACATCTGTCAAAACTATACATGTTCTGAACCATGTGGCTTGGTTTCAATGTTCATGTTTATCTTTTTATACAAGAAAATCTCCAAATAAATTAGTTTAGACAGCTATATTTTCTAGCTACTGTATCTGTGAGACAAATGGGAAGCCGCAAATATTTCTAGAAATGAACAAAAAGTAATTAGATGATTTAATCTGAAAGGGAGGAAACGTCTGTGCTCTTAAATGCTTTGAATCTCTATCCACGACGGACAGGATTCGGGAGCGGGTTTGTGTGTACAGTATGTAAGCCTCACGTGACTAAAAAGCTAGAAATGGGGAAAATATTCATTCAAGTGCTGATAGTGTTCTTCATTGAGGAGGAAAATCAATCGTGGAAACAGATCCTCTGAGAATAAAAACTGATTCGAATTTTTATATCCTGCTCAGATAAGGATAAGTATTGATCAAGGTGCCGAAACTTTACTCTGTTGAGGATGAGAATCGAATGCATTGGGCCGCATGTTAAAGATAGGAACAGTTCCATGTGTGTACACTTACGGAAAAAGCCACACAATCATGTAATTATACAACCTGTATATGTTTATTTTGTACCCAAAGGAATTAAAGATTCAGGTTGTGCATCCTTCCCAAAAGCTTCTTGTTCTTATTGTTTGAGGATGACATATGTTTAAAGAATTGATATGGAATATAAAAACTTTAACCAACAAATAGACTGATTACATTTTTGCGTTTACTTGATCCAAATGGATCAATTAAAAAAAACGTTTCTCTTCGAAGGCTATAACAAGGTACGTCAATGCAATGAGAGAAACATGATTGCTCACATTGTCCATAAAGGTTTTCTTTAAAGGACATAATCAACCATTAGGAGAACAGTAATAAAATACAACAATTAGAGTCGAGCTGTGCGATAAATTGGTTCTCGGTAAAGGAACAAGCAAACAGCAGTAAATCTTTACCAATGGTGGATTTCCTTAGAACTAAAAAAGGTAAGAGCTTTTTTTTCTGATGGACTTACCCAAACATGCCTCTTTGATTTCGGTCTTGTCTGTTCGTCGTATGATCTTTACCACGAAGATCACAGCCAGAGGAGTCAGGAATGATATAGCCTGCATGTGTAAGGGGGGACAAAACAAAAAGTCATCATGCCACAAGAATCTACTGCTATCCATGTTGGACGTGTATATAATCTACTGTATATATTAAGCATGTAAATTGTAAGTAGCTCGTTTTACTTGAATTACACTTTCATTATTCCCCGCAACTGCTTCACAGCTGCATTTAACATCCAATCAATAAGACTTAATACGCTAAAAATTCTATAAATCCTGGCTCTTTTCCAGGAAGGAAAAATAACTTAACTAAATTGCATAATATTAAACTTACTAAAAAATTCATCCCCTGGAACAAATACTACTCAAATCAGTGTTTCAATAGTAGCAGACAAAAAAAAAAGGGATGAAGATAATGTCTTATTAACCGCCATCTGCTCAAGCAGCTCATATTTCAAATGTGATGTGTAAAAAAAAAAAAAAAGAAAGAAAGAAAAAGGTTCAGGATCAGATGCTCAGGCCGTGTTTGATGCATACAGAGTGGAAATGATGAATGATGCTGAACATTTTGATCATGAAAGCTAAAGATTATTCAGACTGCAAATTGCTAAGAGCCCAAGAGATATTTAGTCTTTGTATAGAACATGTACTGTATTGTGAATTAAGAAACTTGTTAGATTTAAAAGAACTAAATTATATATATTTTTTATTTTTTTAAAGGAAAGAAGAGGCCTTACTACATATAAAAAAAATGTGAATAAATAAGTTACAATTTACAATTGACATATTTACTTATTTGCATACGTATTTGCTATATTATTATATAGTAACCTGTGATAAGTACAGCTTTTATATTTATATATTTATGTTATGTAATAGATTTACTGTAGTAACCGATCATTATGAAATAAACCCAGATCAGCTTACTCAACAGTTTCCATGATGAAACTCAATCTCCTTTACACATGTCTGTGGGATTTGGGCTTGTACCATCAAAACAACACTAGTTCTAAGCGTAATATAATGCTTTGCATAATTTTGCATAATATTGCACGTCTCAGTGAGATCTCGCAGCAATGCATCATTCTAAAATGAAACAGTATTTACAAAGAACTACAAAAAAAAAAAACCTTTTGGTGTGAAGTGTATAAAATTGAGGAAAAAAAACTTCTCATTTGGTCTGAGGTTTTGTGCTACCATTAATCCTCCTGCACAACATTGAAAGATTCCCAGTTCACATCCACTTACACTTAACACAAGACCAGGGTTTTTTTTTTTTTTGGTTCTTTTCTTCTTATGCCTGAGTAATTACTACCAACCTGCAAATGTGTTCATTATTTTCCCTTTTTGCTCAGCACCAGCATGACCTTTACCTGCTGTAATTAATGGCTAGTGGGCTGGAGGCTTCGGATACAAGAGACTCCTTGTATGCTGGAGCTTTTTAAGTAAAAACAAATTACCATAATTGACATGACTAATACTGTTTTAATCGTGCAGATGGTTTGGAGGTGTCACATTAATGTCTGTTTTTCATCTTGACTAACAGGATTAGTTTGTTATATCTTGCGAAGTCTTGCCAGTGTAATTTTGCACATTTCCAAGCCGTTGCCTTTGTTGTTTTTCTTTCATAACGTCGCTAAGCTTTTCCGTCACCTCTCTATAGCAGGTACAATATTCAATGATCGAGTTCATCAGCCGTGGATGCTGGAATGTTTTTTTGTCACCCGGTAGCTGCTATGCACTTGTTTCCATGTTACGGGGGGTAAAAGGAAAAAAATTGTTCATTCTTTTGCTATCCTGAGTCACTGGCCTTGGCGAAAAAAATAAAGTACCATAGGGCTAAAGGCAAAATGTGTGCCTGAAGGTACCAACGAAACATAGTCTCTGTACACTCAAGTAGAGAAACAGTGAATAATACAGATATTTACATTAAACCAAGACAATTGTATATAGTTGGTATACAGTATAATAACACTTTATAAAAGATGTTTGTGTATTTCCTGAATGTGCTCTGAAGCAGGCATAAATAAACAAACAAATAAATAAATAAATATAAGGTGGTTTGTTTTTTTTTTGGTTACTGAATGATAATTATCCTAAAGTCACAAATATAAAGATCTCACACATTCTTATCCTCGTGTTCTCAGTGTGGCGTACAGGCAATAATGTTACAGGCCGTATAAAGAGTTATACAACACTTAATGATTATTACCGAATAAAGGCATGTTTATATTCAGACTATAGACCAGGCCATAGTGTAAACATCTCCTTTACAATTAATAAAGTTCTACGTGCTGAAGCATTTCAATTTTCCCTTCACAGGAACCAAGATGCCCAAACCTGTCTCGGCATGACAACGCCCCCGTGCACAAAGTGCGCTCCATGAAGAGGAGACACTCCATGGCCTCACGCTGACTGCACCCCAGACCTCCTCACTCAATATCACCACTAAAGCTCTTGTAGCTAAATGAACAATAAACAGAAAACCCCACAGCCACAATCCAACATCTACTGTAAAGCCTTTCAAGAAGATTAGAGCTTATTATAAACATAAAGAGGGAATTAATCTGGAACGCACCTGATGCATGAAGTACAGAGAGCTGTAACCATAGCAATCTTTTGTTAGACATTATAACGTAATAATCAAGGATGACGCCAATGTATTCTTTGTAAAACAAGATAAAGAAACCATGAAAAACATGCACCTTCATGACAACAGATTTTCTTCATTGCATCCAAGTCACTGTGTTTACATTATATAAGTTCATCTAGTTCAACATGGTGATAAATTAGGACGTGCTAGATTGAGCTGATAAATGAGTGTATGCTTTTAAACTGAGAAATTAATGATTACATAATCTACATGCTTTTCACATTAATAATCGTTTCTCGCTTCCCGTCCGTGACAAACAGCCCATTTATATTCGAATACTAGTAGATGTTTGTTTAACTCTCCTGTCTATGATTCATGTCTCATTACTTTCAGCTGTACCACTTCTGTGCTTCGTTATATCTTTAAAAACATCAGTCTGGTTTAACAGCCTTCACTTTTTGTCTCATGTCCTTTTACCTCTAGCAGTCCCCTTTCATTTCGAACTAGTTTCTGATTCCTTTCAGTTGGGTTTCCCCTAATATACAGTCCCACTTGTAGCCCACCCAAACGTACATACCCACACGTCTGTTAGAAATCTGTCTGATGTCACGCAGATCAGGTCTGGGAGCCAACACGATCAGACTACGTCTCACGATTTTCCACACAGATTTCATTCTCTTAGCTTGGAACCTGCATGTACGTATACATACATTATAATAAACATAAATGACACAAAGCAAATAGAATAGGAGTCTATTCACGGCGAGGAAATGGTTCAGGTTTTGCTGGACTGGAACCAGAATATAAAACACATGAAATATAACAATAGCTCATAAGACTGGAAATGTATTCTCAAACCTTTCGGGTTCACCAGGGATAATGTCAAAGACGAAGGCCAAAATAAGTCATTTTCATCCGTACAGGTCTTTGATCACTGAGATATTTACAGAATATGACATTAAAATGTCATTTTGTAATTATATTAAAAGCTAAGTTAGTTAGACATGCTCTTCTAGGACAACCTCTTTAAATAAACAACTCGAAGTGATCCAAGCTCTTGCCGTTGGGTAAATAAATTAATAAACCCCAATGTAATTAATACGAGTGGACAAGCTCTCAGTTTGTTGGAGGTAAGCCCAGGATGGGGCAATAAAGAACATGACAGTGGCATTACTGATCTCTAGAAAGACAATCTTCACTAATATGCAGACTCTCCTTTTAGATAGAGGAGAACCGTGGTGCGTCGTGTACCTCAATACAGATGTATTATTCGGAATAAATTGATGATGTGTTCTAATGCAGGTACAGATGGAATCTGCACTGACCAATTTTAGGACGTTTGGTTGAGATCAGAGCTATGGAAATGGACTGGGACAAAGAAAAAAGGATTATACAGTACGAGCAGACGGTTTTATACAGTCAGTGGATATGAAGCTTGAGAGATCGAGAAAGAGCACATACATTAATGCGAATGTGATTTATTCATTCACTCATCTTTAGTTTAAACCCCAGCCTCCATGACTCTGCAGTAATTAGACCTCTAATTGGCTGGGTCCTGTATTTTGTACAATGGAACCAAGTCAGTTTGTTAGAAAATGGTACAGGCAGGTACAAACAGAAAAAAAATCACTGATGAGCTAATCTTTACTTTAGAACCTTCAGGTTGAAGTCACGCCCACTTAGATAGGTATAAATGTGAACATTTGAAACAGTAAACAGATAGAAATGCGGATACAGACAGAGTCCTTACTGTAAATTGAATCACAGACCCCAGTATCACCTTAATTACCCAGTCAGCATGCTAAAATAATATCAAAAACAATCATTAAAGGACATATTATATAGTGTAGACATAAGACAGCAGTAATTTATGTATGTAATAAATGGGTTCTATTTAAATATTATATTTGTCAGATGTTGTGACCTTTTCCTGTGTACGTCAGTCTTTTTTGGGGCATTTCAGGAAAATTCCCCTGGCACAGTGCAACACCGTGCATAGCCTTGATGTTTTTCACTCAAACATAACTCAAAATAATAGTACAAGGTGCCACGACACCTTCGTCAGCTACAGCAGATGCAAATGTTTATGTTGAATCAGCAGCTCTGCATCGTCTTGCATGTAGATAATCCGAATAGCTTTTGTTTGTGTTCGGAGACATTTTGTCATAAAGCTAACCTCTAATCATAGAGGAGAATTACTATGTAGTAAATCAGTTTTGTGCTGGTGAAATGTGACGTTCTACAGCCTAGAATTGAAGGGTTAAAGGATGTACCAGAAGTCTCCATACGTTTTAACAAACACAGAGTCGTCTCAGTCTCACAATGAGCTTCTGTAGTCCATCGCAACCATCCGACAGCTTCCCCATCCAACCGTCAGCATCGTTTCAGTACAATATTGTCAAAGGCAAAGGCTAGCTGAAGAAAAAATATATACCAGAAGCCAGGTGTGAAATATTTTGGAAGACATTTTGCTTTTAAGTGTTCATTTCCTCACGTATGGTGACTTGAGACATCCGGTACGTCTGTACCAATTATCGCCTGACCTCTGTATTAGGGACATAGCTAAAGAACGCATTCATCAGAATGAACTACATTCTGAACTGATAAAAATAATCTCCATATTGTGTACATATTTGTTTTAATGAAGCTTCACATGGCATCCTGTTTAGACTATAATTACGTCCACGGCTCAAGTCAATTGTTTATATGATTTCATCTAATGCCTTGCTGACTGAATTTTTAAGCTGTTTCCTAACTGCTATATTTATAGTTATTCTCTGGTCCATCTCCTTTCTTTCCTTGGTGAAAACCAAGTGCAGCTTTGCCTCTGATCCTTGTCCCTTCCTGCATTATAACACTCCAGGCCAATTACAGACCTCTTCAAGGGTCAATAAAAATAAATCAATAAATAATAAAAAATGACTTTCTAAGCAAATCAAACCAAATGCATGACTTACAAACATGACTCTCTTGGGGATGAGATCTGATTCTACCAAAGGGTTCTTGTAGAGCCACAGCTCTTCTGGCTGAATAACTCTTTCAAATGGCTCCAGGAACTCCGTGAACCTAAGAGAAGGAGAGAAGGAAGGAAGGAAGAATGGAAGGAAGGATGGAGAGAAGGAAGGAAGGAAGGAAGGAAGGAAGGAAGGAAGGAAGGAAGGAAGGAAGGAAGGGAAGACAAATGAAGAAAGGAAGTAAAGAGAGAAGAAAGGAAAGGGAAGCGAGAAAGAAAGAGAAGGAAGCAAGGAGGGGAAGGAAGGAAAGAGAGAAGGAAGGAAGCAAGGAAGGAAGGAAGCAAGGAAGGAAAAAAGAGAGAAGGAAGGAAGGAAGTAAAGAAAAAGTGAAGGACAGAAGGAAGGAAAGAGAGAAGGACGCAAGGAGGGAAGGAAGGAAAGAGAGAAGGAATGAAGCAAGGAGGGAAAGAAGGAAAGAGAGAAGGAAGCAAGGAAGGTAAAAAGAGAGAAGGAAGCAAGGAAGGAAAGAGAAGGAAGCAAGGAAGGAAAGAGAGAAGGAAGCAAGGAAGGAAGGAAGCAAGGAAGGAAAAGAGAAGGAAACGAAAGGAAGGAAGGAAGGAAGGAAGGAAAGAGAGAAGGAAGCAATGAAAAGGAAGGAAGGAAAGAGAGAAGGAAGCAAGGAAGAAAGGAAAGAGAAGGAAGGAAAGAAGAGTTACTCATTCATCTCCATTAACACATCTCAGACTGCATCTGGTCAGCTTTTCTGAGGAGATCTTTTTCCCTGTAACTACAGAGTAAATGGTAAACTGTTAGTGAATTACACACTGTATAAACACATACAAACTGTATTTCTAGATGAAAATGACCCCACACTGTGCTTTGCTTGGGAAAATTATGTCTTACTCCCCTATAAACAACTAAAAAGATGAGATGCCTATTGACAATAATGCCTCGAATGAATCTGGTGGAAGAATATATGAGAAAATGTGACACAGGACTATTCAACATTCACAAAAAAATATCTGACTTGATCCTGCATCATTTGCAGGTTTATTTGCAGTCCATGCAACAGTAATACAGTCTCATGCAATACTCGAAACCATCTGTGGCTTGCAAAAGTGTTCACCTCCTTTTTTTGTGACAAAGTCAAGAGTTTCAAAAGAAATTCACCCTCTAATTGGCCTTCACCTGTTAAATATTAAAACGGATCTGAACAAAAAAAAACATCTCGGTTGAGCCATCAGTTCAGAGACAGCTGAGGTGACAGACAGTATAAAGACTAAGGAGAGTTAACAGATAAGATAATAGAATTTCACTTCTTAAGCTCTGCTTCCTTAATAGTGAGGAATTAAAAGCTGCAGCGTCTCTCTGATTGCATAAAAGCAGCCATATGAAAGCTTTAAAGGGACCCAGTGTAGATACTGTATGTGTGTATAGATATATGTGTGTGGATATATGTGTGTTTTATATGATGATACCAAGACAAGCTTCAGAGCACTGTGTGTGGCACAGACCTAACACGCCTCGAAGCCTCTTGCTCACAATGCACTTTATATGGCGAGGACAACTTTAAGTCCTTAGCTCTCTGTCGTTTTAGGTTGCACCGTGGTCCTGGAGAAACGTTGCTTCATATATATATATATAAATATATATAAATATATATATATATATATATATATACATATATATATAATAAAAAAAGTCAGACAACATACGAGCAAACTGAAGAACAAAAAATGTGCAAAGCTTTATATCTAATATTGCTTAGAAATGGTGGCTCTTGCAAGTACTAGGCTGAAGGGGTTAAGTACACAGATTATCGAGTTGTACTGGTTTGCATGAAAAAGACCAGTGAGAACAATCTGTATATAAATAATCTGTTTATATTTATAATGCAGACAAGTCTGATATTCATTCATTCATTCATTCACTTTCTACTGCTTATCCTAACTACCTCGGGTCACGGGGAGCCTGTGCTTATCCTCAGGCGTCATCGGGCATCAAGGCAGGCTACACCCTGGACGGAGTGCCAACCCATCACAGGGCACACACACACACTCTCATTCACTCACGCAATCACACACTACGGACAATTTTCCAGAGATGCCAATCAACCTACAGTACCATGCATGTCTTTGGACCGGGGGAGGAAACCGGAGTACCCGGAGGAAACCCCAGAGGCACGGGGAGAACATGCAAACTCCACACACACAAGATGGAGGCGGGAATCGAACCCCCAACCCTGGAGGTGTGAGGTGAACGTGCTAACCACCAAGCCACCGTGCCCCCGTCTGATATTTTATTCTATTCTATTCTATTTATTTATTTATTTATTTATTTAGCCACTCACTATATTTTAAGCAGAGTACACTGAGGATTCGTAGAAAATCTAATCCTGAAAAGAAAATTGATTTTGACTGGAGCAAATCTATTCAATATTTTGCAGTTGTCCAGAAGGGAAGACTCTATATTCTAACAGCACAACACAAGTCTTCTGAAGTAGGATTGTGCCAAAGGCTGGATTTATAATACACTTGACATATTGAATAAACTGAGCTGCGCTTTTTTTTTTAAACAAAGTGTAATTTCATGCTAAGGGTCTGGGTCTGTTTCAAGTCTGTAGCGAGAACTGAACAAAGTTTAATGGATACTACAATACTGCAGCACACTGACTCACGATGTGTAGCGTTCAAAGTGGAATCTGTGCTTTTTAGTAAAACAGAGACTGTCGACGTGAAAGCCGTCATGTAAACCACACCACCTGTAGGAGGCGCTGCGAGTTCGATTGCACTGAAATGGTGGAGCGATTCATACTCAGATCTGGACTTGTTCAGGAAGTAAATTAACCCGAGCTTGTGTTTTAGCTGGTGATGATGATGATGATGATGACATCATTAGTTTCCACAACACACATGTACAATAAGTGGATGGGGAACTTTGTGGCAAAAGAGGAAACCCACCTTACTCAGATCTGGGGAGAAGGAAATATACAGAAGCAATTAAACAAAACTCTCAAGAAAACACTGTGGGCGTTTCCACTTATCATTAAAGAGAAGATCCTAGTAAAGATAAAAGTTATTCACAAAACATCTTAACCTTAAAGGGGCTCATAAGGTCTAAAAGTGTTAGGAGCTGTGCGTAGGACTTTTCTTAATCAGAGCAGAAAATGGCCCAAAGGTGAAGAGGGAGAAGAAATATATTGTATACAATTATATATAATTTGTCGCTATGACATTTCTGTGCTTTGTCAGAAATGTTTACATTTACATTACATTTATAACAGATACAGATGTAAGTGCATCTCTAATATGATGGGTCACAAACGTAATCCCTATACGATATAGCCTCAAATATGTTAGCATAGAGACAAAGTGAAGGTTTATAATAGACCAGATTTTAAACGCACGCCTTCACAGTCTTCAAAAGAATGCCATTGTTACCTAGTAACAGGTTTAGCCCCGCCTCCTCTCTAAGATAAAAGTTGTTGTATT